>NW_027516448.1:0-59008 GCF_048772815.1 Callospermophilus lateralis | reverse complement strand
TTTGTTCTTCTAGGTTGTAGCATTCGTTTGCAGCAACAGTTAGAAATTATAGGTTTCACTCTGTTTTCTCCTATATTGACAGATGCAGTTAGAACTCTAAATCAAACACGGTTTGTGCTAGTTTCTTGAAACTTGACACAATAAAGTAGTTCTACGTTCTATCTCTAAGGTTTGTTTCCTCTTGTATCCTAAAGCTGGGACTGGCGAATAACACTTATACTGAAAGGGGTTGCCAAACTTCCAACACACTAGAGTCCCCTAAATCCCAACATATATTTTTTCATCCAATCTTCATGATACTTTCAAGTAATGATCAGTACACCAATCCCACTTGGATGCCAAAGTTTAGTTCTCCTAGATTGAAGCATTCTTTTGGAGTAACAGTTTGAATTTTTAGGTTTCACTCTGTTTTCTCTTATATTGACAAATGTAGTTCGAACTCTAAATCAAACACGGTTTGTGCTAGCTTCTTGAAACTTGAAACAGTAAAGTAGTTCTACATTCTATTTTTATTTTTTGTTTCCTCTGGATGTAGACCTAAGCAGAGACTGACGAAAGACACATTCAACGAAAGGCGTTGTTAGGCTGCCAAAATACTACAGTCTCCTGAAATCTCAACATATTTTTTTTTCCGACCTTCATGATAATTTCAAGTAATGAGCAGTACACCATTAAAACGTGGATGTTCAAGTTTTGTTCTCCTAGGTTGAAGCATTTGTTTGCAGTATCAGTTTGAATTTTTAGTTTTCACTCTGTTTTCTCCTATATTGACAGATGCAGTTCGAACTCTAAATCAAACATGGTTTGTGCTAGCTTCTTGAAACTTGACACAACAAAGTAGTTCTACGTTCTATCTCTAAGGTTTGTTTCCTCTTGATGTAGCCTTAAGCAGAGACTGGCGAATAACACTTTCAATGAAAGGCGTTGTTAAGCTTCCAAAAAAATTCCGTCTTCTGAAATCTCAACATATATTTTTTCATCCAATCTTCATGATTCTTTCAAGTATTGATCAGTACACCAATCAAACGTGGATGCCCAAGTTTTGTTCTTCTAGGTTGTAGCATTCGTTTGCAGGAACAGTTAGAAATTATATGTTTCACTCTGTTTTCTCCTATATTGACAGATGCAGTTAGAACTCTAAATCAAACACGGTTTGTGCTAGCTTCTTGAAACTTGACACAATAAAGTAGTTCTACGTTTTATCTCTAAGGTTTGTTTCCTCTTGTATCCTAAAGCTGGGACTGGCGAATAACACTTATACTGAAAGGGGTTGCCAAACTTCCAACACACTAGAGTCTCGTGAAATCTCAACATATATTTTTTCATCCAATCTTCATGATACGTTCAAGTAATGATCAGTACACCATCCCACTTGGATGCCAAAGTTTTAGTTCTCTTAGATTGAAACATTCTTTTGGAGTAACAGTTTGGATTTTTAGGTTTCACTCTGGTTTTCTCCTATATTGACAAATGTAGTTCGAACTCTAAATCAAACAGGGTTTGTGCTAGCTTTTGAACTTGAAACAGTATTGTAGTTCTACATTCTATTTTTATTTTTTGTTTCCTCTGGATGTAGACCTAGGCAGAGACTGACGAAAGACACATTCAATGAAAGGCGTTGTTAGGCTGCCAAAATACTACAGTCTCCTGATATCTCTACATATTTTTTTTCCGACCTTCATGATAATTTCAAGTATTCACCAGTACACCATAAAACGTGGATGTTCAACTTTCGTTCTCCTAGGTTGAAGCATTCGTTTGCAGTAACAGCTTGAATTTACTCTGTTTTCTCCTACATTGACAGATGCAGTTCAAACTCTATATCAAACATGGTTTGTGCTAGCTTCTTGAAACTTGACACAATAAAGTAGTTCTATGTTCTATCTCTAAGGTTTGTTTCCTCTTGATGTAGCCGTAAGCAGAGACTGGCGAATAACACTTTCAATGAAAGGCCTTGTTAAGCTTCCAAAAAACTACCGTCTCCTGAAATCTCAAAATACATTTTTTCATCCAATCTTCATGATTCTTTCAAGTATTGATCAGTACACCAATCAAACGTGGACACCAATCCCACTTGGATGCCAAAGTTTAGTTCTCCTAGATTGAAGCATTCTTTTGGAGTAAGAGTTTGAATTTTTATGTTTCACTCTGTTTTCTCCTATATTGACAAATGTAGTTCGAACTCTAAATCAAACACGGTTTGTGCTAGCTTCTTGAAACTTGAAACTGTAAAGTAGTTCTACATTCTATTTTTATTTTTTGTTTCCTCTGGATGTAGACCTAAGCAGCGACTGACGAAAGACACATTCAATGAAAGGCGTTGTTAGGCTGCCAAAATACTACAGGCTCCTGAAATCTCAACATATTTTTTTTTTCCGACCTTCATGATAATTTCAAGTAATGAGCAGTACACCAATAAAACGTGGATGTTCAAGTTTCATTCTCCTAGGTTGAAGCATTCGTTTGCAGTAACAGTTTGAATTTTTAGTTTTCACTCTGTTTTCTCCTATATTGACAGATGCAGTTCAAACTCTAAATCAAACATGGTTTGTGCTAGCTTCTTGAAACTTGACACAATAAAGTAGTTCTACATTCTATCTCTAAGGTTTGTTTCCTCTTGATGTAGCCTTAAGCAGAGACTGGCGAATAACACTTTCAATGAAAGGCGTTGTTAAGCATCCAAAAAACTACCGTCTCCTGAAATCTCAACATATATTTTTTCATCCAATCTTCATGATTCTTTCAAGTATTGATCAGTACACCAATCAAACGTAGATGCCCAAGTTTTGTTCTTCTAGGTTGTAGCATTCGTTTGCAGGAATAGTTAGAAATTATAGGTTTCACTCTGTTTTCTCCTATATTGACAGATGCAGTTAGAACTCTAAATCAAACACGGTTTGTGCTAGCTTCTTGAAACTTGACACAATAAAGTAGTTCTAAGTTCTATCTCTAAGGTTTGTTTCCTCTTGTATCCTAAAGCTGGGACTGGCGAATAACACTTATACTGAAAGGGGTTTCCAAATTTCCAACACACTAGAGTCTCGTGAAATCTCAACATATATTTTTTCATCCAATCTTCATGATACTTTCAAGTAATGATCAGTATACCAATCCCACTTGGATGCCAAAGTTTAGTTCTCCTAGATTGAAGCATTCTTTTGGAGTAACAGTTTGAATTTTTAGGTTTCACTCTGTTTTCTCCTATATTGACAAATGTAGTTGGAACTCTAAATCAAACAGGGTTTGTGCTAGCTTTTTGAAACTTGAAACAGTAAAGTAGTTCTACATTCTATTTTTATTTTTTGTTTCCTCTGGATGTAGACCTAAGCAGAGACTGACGAAAGACACATTCAATGAAAGGCGTTGTTAGGCTGACAAAATACTACAGTCTCCTGAAATCTCTACATATTTTTTTTTCCGACCTTCATGATGATTTCAAGTAATCAGCAGTACACAAATAAAACGTGGATGTTCAAGTTTCGTTCTCCTAGGTTGATGCATTCGTTTGCAGTAACAGTTTGAATTTTTAGTTTTCACTCTGTTTTCTCCTGTATTGACAGATGCAGTTAGAACTCTAAATCAAACATGGTTTGTGCTAGCTTCTTGAAACTTGACACAATAAAGTAGTTCTACGTTCTATCTCTAAGGTTTGTTTCCTCTTGATGTAGCCTTAAGCAGAGACTGGCGAATAACACTTTCAATGAAAGGCGTTGTTAAGCTTCCAAAAAACTACCATCTCCTGAAATTTCAACATACATTTTTTTATCCAATCTTCATGATTCTTTCAAGTATTGATCAGTACACCAATCAAACGTGGATGCCCAAGTTTTGTTCTTCTAGGTTGTAGCATTCGTTTGCAGGAACAGTTAGAAATTATAGGTTTCACTCTGTTTTCTCCTATATTGACAGATGCAGTTAGAACTCTAAATCAAACACGGTTTGTGCTAGCTTCTTGAAACTTGACACAATAAAGTAGTTCTACGTTCTATCTCTAAGGTTTGTTTCCTCTTGTATCCTAAAGCTGGGACTGGCGAATAACACTTATACTGAAAGGGTTTGATAAACTTCCAACACACTAGAGTCTCCTGAAATCTCAACATATATTTTTTCATCCAATCTTCATGATACTTTCAAGTAATGATCAGTACACCAATCCCACTTGGATGCCAAAGTTTAGTTCTCCTAGATTGAAGCATTCTTTTGGAGTAACAGTTTGAATTTTTAGGTTTCACTCTGTTTTCTCCTATATTGACAAATGTAGTTCGAACTCTAAATCAAACAGGGTTTGTGCTAGCTTTTTGAAACATGAAACAGTAAAGTAGTTCTACATTCTATTTTTATTTTTTGTTTCCTCTGGATGTAGACCTAAGCAGAGACTGTCGAAAGACACATTAAATGAAAGGCGTTGTTAGGCTGCCAAAATACTACAGTCTCCTGAAATCTCTACATATTTTTTTTTCCGACCTTCATGATGATTTCAAGTAATCAGCAGTACACAAATAAAACGTGGATGTTCAAGTTTCATTCTCCTAGGTTGAAGCATTCGTTTGCAGTAACAGTTTGAATTTTTAGTTTTCACTCTGTTTTCTCCTATATTGACAGATGCAGTTCGAACTCTAAATCAAACATGGTTTGTGCTAGCTTCTTGAAACTTGACACAATAAAGTAGTTCTACGTTCTATCTCTAAGGTTTGTTTCCTCTTGATGTAGCCTTAAGCAGAGACTGGTGAATAACAGTTTCAATGAAAGGCGTTTTAAGCTTCCAAAAAACTACCGTCTCCTGAAATCTCAACATATATTTTTTCATCCAATCTTCATGATTCTTTCAAGTATTGAACAGTACACCAATCAAACGTGGATGCCCAAGTTTTGTTCTTCTAGGTTGTAGCATTCGTTTGCAGGAACAGTTAGAAATTATAGGTTTCACTCTGTTTTCTCCTATATTGACAGATGCAGTTAGAACTCTAAATCAAACACGGTTTGTGCTAGCTTCTTGAAACTTGACACAATAAAGTAGTTCTACGTTCTATCTCTAAGGTTTGTTTCCTCTTGTATCCTAAAGCTGGGACTGGCGAATAACACTTATACTGAAAGGGGTTGCCAAACTTCCAACACACTAGAGTCTCGTGAAATCTCAACATATATTTTTTCATCCAATCTTCATGATACGTTCAAGTAATGATCAGTACACCAATCCCACTTGGATGCCAAAGTTTAGTTCTCCTAGATTGAAGCATTCTTTTGGAGTAACAGTTTGAATTTTTAGGTTTCACTGTGTTTTCTCCTATATTGACAAATGTAGTTCGAACTCTAAATCAAACAGGGTTTGTGCTAGCTTTTTGAAACTTGAAACAGTATTGTAGTTCTACATTCTATTTTTATTTTTTGTTTCCTCTGGATGTAGACCTAAGCAGAGACTGACGAAAGACACATTCAATGAAAGGCGTTGTTAGGCTGCCAAAATACTACAGTCTCCTGAAATCTCTACATATTTTTTTTTCCGACATTCATGATGATTTCAAGTAATCAGCAGTACACAAATAAAACGTGGATGTTCAAGTTTCGTTCTCCTAGTTTGATGCATTCGTTTGCAGTAACAGTTTGAATTTTTAGTTTTCACTCTGTTTTCTCCTATATTGACAGATGCAGTTCGAACTCTAAATCAAACATGGTTTGTGCTAGCTTCTTGAAACTTGACACAATAAAGTAGTTCTACGTTCTATCTCTAAGGTTTGTTTCCTCTTGATGTAGCCTTAAGCAGAGACTGGCGAATAACACTTTCAATGAAAGGCGTTGTTAAGCTTCCAAAAAACTACAATCTCCTGAAATCTCAACATACATTTTTTCATCCAATCTTCATGATTCTTTCAAGTATTCATCAGTACACCAATCAAACGTGGATGCCCAAGTTTTGTTCTTCTAGGTTGTAGCATTCGTTTGCAGGAACAGTTAGAAAATATAGGTTTCACTCTGTTTTCTCCTATATTGACAGATGCAGTTAGAACTCTAAATCAAACACGGTTTGTGCTAGCTTCTTGAAACTTGACACAATAAAGTAGTTCTACGTTCTATCTCTAAGGATTGTTTCCTCTTGTATCCTAAAGCTGGGACTGGCGAATAACACTTATACTGAAAGGGGTTGCCAAACTTCCAACACACTAGAGTCTCGTGAAATCTCAACATATATTTTTTCATCCAATCTTCATGATACTTTCAAGTAATGATCAGTACACCAATCCCACTTGGATGCCAAAGTTTAGTTCTCCTAGATTGAAGCATTCTTTTGGAGTAACAGTTTGAATTTTAAGGTTTCACTCTGTTTTCTCCTATACTGACAAATGTAGTTCGAACTCTAAATCAAACACGGTTTGTGCTAGCTTCTTGAAACTTGAAACAGTAAAGTAGTTCTACATTCTTTTTTTACTTTTTGTTTCCTCTGGATGTAGACCTAAGCAGAGACTGACGAAAGACACATTCAATGAAAGGCGTTGTTAGGCTGCCAAAATACTACAGGCTCCTGAAATCTCAACATATTTTTTTTTCCGACCTTCATGATGATTTCAAGTAATGAGCAGTACACCAATAAAACGTGGATGTTCAAGTTCCGTTCTCCTAGGTTGAAGCATTCGTTTGCAGTAACAGTTTGAATTTTTAGTTTTCACTCTGTTTTCTCCTATATTGACAGATGCAGTTCGAACTCTAAATCAAACATGGTTTGTGCTAGCTTCTTGAAACTTGACAAAATAAAGTAGTTCTACGTTCTATCTCTAAGGTTTCTTTCCTCTTGATGTAGCCTTAAGCAGAGACTGGCGAATAACACTTTCAGTGAAAGGCGTTGTTAAGCTTCCAAAAAACTACCGTCTCCTGAAATCTCAACATATATTTTTTCATCCAATCTTCATGATTCTTTCAAGTATTGATCAGTACACCAATCAAACGTGGATGCCCAAGTTTTGTTCTTCTAGGTTGTAGCATTCGTTTGCAGGAACAGTTAGAAATTATAGGTTTCACTCTGTTTTCTCCTATATTGACAGATGCAGTTAGAACTCTAAATCAAACACGGTTTGTGCTAGCTTCTTGAAACTTGACACAATAAAGTAGTTCAACGTTCTATCTCTAAGGTTTGTTTCCTCTTGTATCCTAAAGCTGGGACTGGCGAATAACACTTATACTGAAAGGGGTTGCCAAACTTCCACCACACTAGAGTCTCCTGAAATCTTAACATATATTTTTTCATCCAATCTTCATGATACTTTCAAGTAATGATCAGTAAACCAATCCCACTTTGATGCCAAAGTTTAGTTCTCCTAGATTGAAGCATTCTTTTGGAGTAAGAGTTTGAATTTTTAGGTTTCACTCTGTTTTCTCCTATATTGACAAATGTAGTTCGAACTCTAAATCAAACAGGGTTTGTGCTAGCTTCTTGAAACTTGAAACAGTAAAGTAGTTCTACATTCTATTTTTATTTTTTGTTTCCTCTGGATGTAGACCTAAGCAGAGACTGACGAAAGACACATTCAATGAAAGGCGTTGTTAGGCTGCCAAAATACTACAGTCTCCTGAAATCTCTACATATTTTTTTTTCCTGACCTTCATGATAATTTCAAGTGATCAGCAGTACACCAATAAAACGTGGATGTTCAAGTTTCGTTCTCCTAGGTTGAAGCATTCGTTTGCAGTAACAGCTTGAATTTTTAGTTTTCACTCTGTTTTCACCTATACTGACAGATGCAGTTCGAACTCTAAATCAAACATAGTTTGTGCTAGCTCCTTGAAACTTGACACAATAAAGTAGTTCTACGTTCTATCTCTAAGGTTTGTTTCCTCTTGATGTAGCCTTAAGCAGAGTCTGGCGAATAACACTTTCAATGAAAGGCGTTGTTAAGCTTCCAAAAAACTACCGTCTCCTGAAATCTCAACATATATTTTTTCATCCAATCTTCATGATTCTTTCAAGTATTGATCAGTACACCAATCAAACGTGGATGCCCAAGTTTTGTTCTTCTAGGTTGTAGCATTCGTTTGCAGGAACAGTTAGAAATTATAGGTTTCACTCTGTTTTCTCCTATATTGACAGATGCAGTTAGAACTCTAAATCAAACACGGTTTGTGCTAGCTTCTTGAAACTTGACACAATAAAGTAGTTCTACGTTCTATCTCTAAGGTTTGTTTCCTCTTGTATCCTAAAGCTGGGACTGGCGAATAACACTTATAATGAAAGGGGTTGCCAAACATCCAACACACTAGAGTCTCGTGAAATCTCAACATATATTTTTTTCATCCAATCTTCATGATACTTTCAAGTAATGATCAGTACACCAATCCCACTTGGATGCCAAAGTTTAGTTCTCCTAGATTGAAGCATTCTTTTGGAGTAACAGTTTGAAGTTTTAGGTTTCACTCTGTTTTCTCCTATATTGACAAATGTAGTTCGAACTCTCAATCAAACACGGTTTGTGCTAGCTTCTTGAAACTTGAAACAGTAAAGTAGTTCTACATTCTATTTTTATTTTTTGTTTCCTCTGGATGTAGACCTAAGCAGAGACTGACAAAAGACACATTCAATGAAAGGCGTTGTTAGGCTGCCAAAATACTACAGTCTCCTGAAATCTCAACATACTTTTTTTCCGACCTTCATGATAATTTCAAGTAATGAGCAGTACACCAATGAAACGTGGATGTTCAAGTTTCGTTCTCCTAGGTTGAAGCATTCGTTTGCAGTAACAGTTTGAATTTTTAGTTTTCACTCTGTTTTCTCCTATATTGACAGATGCAGTTCGAACACTAAATCAAACATGGTTTGTGCTAGCTTCTTGAAACTTGACACAATAAAGTAGTTCTACGTTCTATCTCTAAGGTTTGTTTCCTCTTGATGTAGCCTTAAGCAGAGACTGGCGAATAACACTTTGAATGAAAGGCGTTGTTAAGCTTCCAAAAAACTACCGTCTCCTGAAATCTCAACATACATTTTTTCATCCAATCTTCATGATTCTTTCAAGTATTGATCAGTACACCAATCAAACGTGGATGCCCAAGTTTTGTTCTTCTAGGTTGTAGCATTCGTTTGCAGGAACAGTTAGAAATTATAGGTTTCACTCTGTTTTCTCCTATATTGACAGATGCAGTTAGAACTCTAAATCAAACACGGTTTGTGCTAGCTTCTTGAAACTTGACACCATAAAGTACTTCT
The DNA here is from genome assembly GCF_048772815.1 of Callospermophilus lateralis. Classification (NCBI taxonomy): domain Eukaryota; kingdom Metazoa; phylum Chordata; class Mammalia; order Rodentia; family Sciuridae; genus Callospermophilus; species Callospermophilus lateralis. Next base: position 49,818 of record NW_027516448.1, on the reverse strand, counting down.
ACGTTCTATCACTAAGGTTTGTTTCCTCTTGTATCCTAAAGCTGGGACTGGCGAATAACACTTATACTGAAAGGGGTTGCCAAACATCCAACACACTAGAGTCTCCTGAAATCTCAACATATATTTTTTCATCCAATCTTCATGATACTTTCAAGTAATGATCAGTACACCAATCCCACTTGGATGCCAAGTTTAGTTCTCCTAGATTGAAGCATTCTTTTGGAGTAACAGTTTGAATTTTAAGGTTTCACTCTGTTTTCTCCTATACTGACAAATGTAGTTCGAACTCTAAATCAAACACGGTTTGTGCTAGCTTCTTGAAACTTGAAACAGTAAAGTAGTTCTACATTCTATTTTTATTTTTTGTTTCCTCTGGATGTAGACCTAAGAAGAGACTGACGAAAGACACATTCAATGAAAGGCGTTGTTAGGCTGCCAAAATACTACAGTCTCCTGAAATCTCAACAAATTTTTTTTTTCCGACCTTCATGGTAATTTCAAGTAATGAGCAGTACACCAATAAAACGTGGATGTTCAAGTTTCGTTCTCCTAGGTTGAAGCATTCGTTTGCAGTAACAGTTTGAATTTTTAGTTTTCACTCTGTTTTCTCCTATATTGACAGATGCATTTCGAACTCTAAATCAAACATGGTTTGTGCTAGCTTCTTGAAACTTGACACAATAAAGTAGTTCTACGTTCTATCTCTAAGGTTTGTTTCCTCTTGATGTAGCCTTAAGCAGAGACTGGCGAATAACACTTTCAATGAAAGGCGTTGTTAAGCTTCCAAAAAACTACCGTCTCCTGAAATCTCAACATACATTTTTTCATCCAATCTTCATGATTCTTTCAAGTATTGATCAGTACACCAATCAAACGTGGATGCCCAAGTTTTGTTCTTCTAGGTTGTAGCATTCGTTTGCAGGAACAGTTAGAAATTATAGGTTTCACTCTGTTTTCCCTATATTGACAGATGCAGTTAGTACTCTAAAATCAAACACGGTTTGTGCTAGCTTCTTGAAACTTGACACAATAAAGTAGTTCTACGTTCTATCTCTAAGGTTTGTTTCCTCTTGTATCCTAAAGCTGGGACTGGCGAATAACACTTATACTGAAAGGGGTTGCCAAACTTCCAACACACTAGAGTCTCGTGAAATCTCAACATATATTTTTTCATCCAATCTTCATGATACTTTCAAGTAATGATCAGTACACCAATCCCACTTGGATGCCAAAGTTTAGTTCTCCTAGATTGAAGCATTCTTTTGGAGTAACAGTTTGAATTTTCAGGTTTCACTCTGTTTTTCCCTATATTGACAAATGTAGTTCGAACTCTAAATCAAACACGGTTTGTGCTAGCTTCTTGAAACTTGAAACAGTAAAGTAGTTCTACATTCTATTTTTATTTTTTGTTTCCTCTGGATGTAGACCTAAGCAGAGACTGACGAAAGACACATTCAATGAAAGGCGTTGTTATGCTGCCAAAATACTACAGTCTCCTGAAATCTCAACATATTTTTTTTTCCGACCTTCATGATAATTTCATGTAATCAGCAGTACACCAATAAAACGTGGATGTTCAAGTTTCGTTCTCCTAGCTTGAAGCATTCGTTTGCAGTAACAGTTTGAATTTTTAGTTTTCACTCTGTTTTCTCCTACATTGACAGATGCAGTTCGAACTCTAAATCAAACATGGTTTGTGCTAGCTTCTTGAAACTTGACACAATAAAGTAGTTCTACGTTCTATCTCTAAGGTTTGTTTCCTCTTTATGTAGCCTTAAGCAGAGACTGGCGAATAACACTTTCAATGAAAGGCGTTGTTAAGCTTCCAAAAAACTACCGTCTCCTGAAATCTCAACATACATTTTTTCATCCAATCTTCATGATTCTTTCAAGTATTGATCAGTACACCAATCAAACGTGGATGCCCAAGTTTTGTTCTTCTAGGTTGTATCATTCGTTTGCAGGAACAGTTAGAAATTATAGGTTTCACTCTGTTTTCTCCTATATTGACAGATGCAGTTAGAACTCTAAATCAAACACTGTTTGTGCTAGCTTCTTGAAACTTGACACAATAAAGTAGTTCTACGTTCTATCTCTAAGGTTTGTTTCCTCTTGTATCCTAAAGCTGGGACTGGCGAATAACACTTATACTGAAAGGGGTTGCCAAACTTCCAACACACTAGAGTCTCCTGAAATCTCAACATATATTTTTTCATCCAATCTTCATGATACTTTCAAGTAAATGATCAGTACACCAATCCCACTTGGATGCCAAAGTTTAGTTCTCCTAGATTGAAGCATTCTTTTGGAGTAAATGTTTGAATTTTTAGGTTTCACTCTGTTTTCTCCTATATTGACAAATGTAGTTCGAACTCTAAATCAAACACGGTTTGTGCTAGCTTCTTGAAACTTGAAACAGTAAAGTAGTTCTACATTCTATTTTTACTTTTTGTTTCCTCTGGATGTAGACCTAAGTAGAGACTGACGAAAGACACTTTCAATGAAAGGCGTTGTTAGGCTGCCAAAATACTACAGGCTCCTGAAATCTCAACATATTTTTTTCCGACCTTCATGATAATTTCAAGTAATGAGCAGTACACCAATAAAACGTGAATGTTCAAGTTCCGTTCTCCTAGGTTGAAGCATTCGTTTGCAGTAACAGTTTGAATTTTTAGTTTTCACTCTGTTTTCTCCTATATTGACAGATGCAGTTCGAACTCTAAATCAAACATGGTTTGTGCTAGCTTCTTGAAACTTGACACAATAAAGTAGTTCTACGTTCTATCTCTAAGGTTGTTTCCTCTTGATGTAGCCTTAAGCAGAGACTGGCGAATAACACTTTCAATGAAAGGCGTTGTTATGCTTCCAAAAAACTACCGTCTCCTGAAATTCTCAACATACATTTTTTTCATCCAATCTTCATGATTCTTTCAAGTATTGATCAGTACACCAATCAAACGTGGATGCCCAAGTTTTGTTCTTCTAGGTTGTAGCATTCGTTTGCAGGAACAGTTAGAAATTATAGGTTTCACTCTGTTTTCTCCTATATTGACAGATGCAGTTAGAACTCTAAATCAAACACGGTTTGTGCTAGCTTCTTGAAACTTGACACCATAAAGTACTTCTACGTTCTATCACTAAGGTTTGTTTCCTCTTGTATCCTAAAGCTGGGACTGGCGAATAACACTTATACTGAAAGGGGTTGCCAAACTTCCAACACACTAGAGTCTCCTGAAATCTCAACATATATTTTTTCATCCAATCTTCTGATACTTTCAAGTAATGATCAGAACACCAATCCCACTTGGATGCCAAGTTTAGTTCTCCTAGATTGAAGCATTCTTTTGGAGTAAAAGTTTGAATTTTTAGTTTTCACTCTGTTTTATCCTATATTGACAAATGTAGTTCGAACTCTAAATCAAACACGGTTTGTGCTAGCTTCTTGAAACTTGAAACAGTAAAGTAGTTCTACATTCTATTTTTATTTTTGTTTCCTCTGGATGTAGACCTAAGCAGAGACTGACGAAAGACACATTCAATGAAAGGCGTTGTTAGGCTGCCAAAATACTACAGTCTCCTGAAATCTCAACATATTTTTTTTTCCGACCTTCATGATGATTTCAAGTAATCAGCAGTACACCAATAAAACGTGGATGTTCAAGTTTCGTTCTCCTAGCTTGAAGCATTCGTTTGCAGTAACAGTTTGAATTTTTAGTTTTCACTCTGTTTTCTCCAATATTGACAGATGCAGTTCGAACTCTAAATCAAACATGGTTTGTGCTAGCTTCTTGAAACTTGACACAATAAAGTTGTTCTACGTTCTATCTCTAAGGTTTGTTTCCTCATGATGTAGCCTTAAGTAGAGACTGGCGAATAACACTTTCAATGAAAGGCGTTGTTAAGCTTCCAAAAAACTACCGTCTCCTGAAATCTCAACATACATTTTTTCATCCAATCTTCATGATTCTTTCAAGTATTGATCAGTACACCAATCAAACGTGGATGCCCAAGTTTTGTTCCTCTAGGTTGTAGCATTCGTTTGCAGGAACAGTTAGAAATTATAGGTTTCACTCTGTTTTCTCCTATATTGACAGATGCATTTAGAACTCTAAATCAAACACGGTTTTTGCTAGCTTCTTGAAACTTGACACAATAAAGTAGTTCTACGTTCTATCTCTAAGGTTTGTTTCCTCTTGTATCCTAAAGCTGGGACTGGCGAATAACACTTATACTGAAAGGATTTGCCAAACTTCCAACACACTAGAGTCTCGTGAAATCTCAACATATATTTTTTCATCCAATCTTCATGATAGTTCCAAGTAATGATCAGTACACCAATCCCACTTGGATGCCAAAGTTAGTTCTCCTAGATTGAAGCATTCTTTTGGAGTATCAGTTTGAATTTTTAGGTTTCCACTCTGTTTTCTCCTATATTGACAAATGTAGTTCGAACTCTAAATCAAACACGGTTTGTGCTAGCTTCTTGAAACTTGAAACAGTAAAGTAGTTCTACATTCTATTTTTATTTTTTGTTTCCTCTGGATGTAGACCTAAGCAGAGACTGACGAAAGACACATTCAATGAAAGGCGTTGTTAGGCTGCCAAAATACTACAGGCTCCTGAAATCTCAACATATTTTTTTTTTTCCGACCTTCATGATAATTTCAAGTAATGAGCAGTACACCAATAAAACGTGGATGTTCAAGTTCCGTTCTCCTAGGTTGAAGCATTCGTTTGCAGTAACAGTTTGAATTTTTAGTTTTCACTCTGTTTTCTCTTATATTGACAGATGCTGTTCGAACTCTAAATCAAACATGGTTTGTGCTAGCTTCTTGAAACTTGACACAATAAAGTAGTTCCACGTTCTATCTCTAAGGTTTGTTTCCTCATGATGTAGCCTTAAGCAGAGACTGCCGAATAACACTTTCAATGAAATGCGTTGTTAAGCTTCCAAAAAACTACCGTCTCCTTAAATCTCAACATATATTTTTTCATCCAATCTTCATGATTTATTGAAGTATTGATCAGTACACCAATCAAACGTGGATGCCCAAATTTTGTTCTTCTAGTTGTAGCATTCGTTTGCAGGAACAGTTAGAAATTATAGGTTTCACTCTGTTTTCTCCTATATTGACAGATGCAGTTAGAACTCTAAATCAAACACGGTTTGTCCTAGCTTCTTGAAACTTGACACCATAAAGTACTTCTACGTTCTATCACTAAGGTTTGTTTCCTCTTGTATCCTAAAGCTGGGATTGGCGAATAACACTTATACTGAAAGGGGTTGCCAAACTTCCAACACACTAGAGTCTCCTGAAATCTCAACATATATTTTTTCATCCAATCTTCATGATACTTTCAAGTAATGATCAGTACACAAATCCCACTTGGTTGCCAAAGTTTAGTTCTCCTAGATTGAAGCATTCTTTTGGAGTAACAGTTTGAATTTTTACGTTTCACTCTGTTTTCTCCTATATTGACAAATGTAGCTCGAACTCTAAATCAAACACGGTTTGTGCTAGCTTCTTGAAACTTGAAACAGTAAAGTAGTTCTACATTCTATTTTTATTTTTTGTTTCCTCTGGATGTAGACCTAAGCAGAGACTGACGAAAGACACATTCAATGAAAGGCGTTGTTAGGCTGCCAAAATACTACAGTCTCCTGAAATCTCAACATATTTTCTTTTACGACCTTCATGATAATTTCATGTAATCAGCAGTACACCAATAAAACGTGGATGTTCAAGTTTCGTTCTCCTAGCTTGAAGCATTCGTTTGCAGTAACAGTTTGAATTTTTAGTTTTCACTCTGTTTTCTCCTATATTGACAGATGCAGTTCGAACTCTAAATCAAACATGGTTTGTGCTAGCTTCTTGAAACTTGACACAATAAAGTAGTTCTACGTTCTATCTCTAAGGTTTGTTTCCTCTTGATGTAGCCTTAAGCAGAGACTGGCGTATAACACTTTCAATGAAAGGCGTTGTTAAGCTTCCAAAAAACTACCGTTTCCTGAAATCTCAACATACATTTTTTCATCCAATCTTCATGATTCTTTCAAGTATTGATCAGTACACCAATCAAACGTGGATGCCCAAGTTTTGTTCTTCTAGGTTGTAGCATTCGTTTGCAGGAACAGTTAGAAATTATAGGTTTCACTCTGTTTTCTCCTATATTGACAGATGCACTTAGAACTCTAAATCAAACACGGTTTGTGCTAGCTTCTTGAAACTTTACACAATAAAGTAGTCCTACGTTCTATCTCTAAGGTTTGTTTCCTCTTGTATCCTAAAGCTGGGACTGGCGAATAACACTTATACTGAAAGGGGTTGCCAAACTTCCAACACACTAGAGTCTCCTGAAATTTCAGCATATATTTTTTCATCCAATCTTCATGATACTTTCAAGTAATGATCAGTACACCAATCCCACTTGGATGCCAAAGTTTAGTTCTCCTAGATTGAAGCATTCTTTTGGAGTAACAGTTTGAAAATTTAGGTTTCACTCTGTTTTCTCCTATATTGACAAATGTAGTTCGAACTCTAAATCAAACACTGTTTGTGCTAGCTTCTTGAAACTTGAATCAGTAAAGTAGTTCTACATTCTATTTTTATTTTTTGTTTCCTCTGGATGTAGACGTAAGCAGAGACTGACGAAAGACACATTCAATGAAAAGCGTTGTTAGGCTGCCAAAATACTACAGTCTCCTGAAATCTCAACATATTTTTTTTTCCGACCCTCATGATAATTTCAAGTAATGAGCAGTACACCAATAAAACGTGGATGTTCAAGTTTCGTTCTCCTAGGATGATGCATTCGTTTGCAGTAACAGTTTGAATTTTTAGTTTTCACTCTGTTTTCTCCTATATTGACAGATGCAGTTCGAACTCTAAATCAAACATGGTTTGTGCTAGCTTCTTGAAACTTGACACAATAAAGTAGTTCTACGTTCTATCTCTAAGGTTTGTTTCCTCTTGATGTAGCCTTAAGCAGAGACTGGCGAATAACACTTTCAATGAAAGGCGTTGTTAAGCTTCCAAAAAACTACCGTCTCCTGAAATCTCAACATATATTTTTTCATCCAATCTTCATGACTCTTTCAAGTATTGATCAGTACACCAATCAAACGTGGATGCCCAAGTTTTGTTCTTCTAGGTTGTAGCATTCGTTTGCAGGAACAGTTAGAAATTATAGGTTTCACTCTGTTTTCTCCTATATTGACAGATGCAGTTAGAAATCTAAATCAAACACGGTTTGTGCTAGCTTCTTGAAACTTGACACAATAAAGTACTACTACGTTCTATCACTAAGGTTTGTTTTCTCTTGTATCCTAAAGCTGGGACTGGCGAATAACACTTATACTGAAAGGGGTTGCCAAACTTCCAACACACTAGAGTCTCCTGAAATCTCAACATATATTTTTTCATCCAATCTTCATGATACTTTCAAGTAATGATCAGTACACCAATCCCACTTGGATGCCAAAGTTTAGTTCTCCTAGATTGAAGCATTCTTTTGGAGTAACAGTTTTAATTTTTAGGTTTCACTCTGTTTTCTCCTATATTGACAAATGTAGTTCGAACTCTAAATCAAACACGGTTTGTGCTAGCTTCTTGAAACTTGAAACAGTAAAGTAGTTCTACATTCTATTTTTATTTTTTGTTTCCTCTGGATGTAGACCTAAGCAGGGACTGACGAAAGACACATTGAATGAAAGGCGTTGTTAGGCTGCCAAAATACTACAGTCTCCTGAAATCTCAACATATTTTTTTTTCCGACCTTCATGATAATTTCAAGTAATGAGCAGTACACCAATAAATCGTGGATGTTCAAGTTTCGTTCTCCTAGGATGATGCATTCGTTTGCAGTAACAGTTTGAATTTTTAGTTTTCACTCTGTTTTCTCCTATATTGACAGATGCAGTTCGAACTCTAAATCAAACATGGTTTGTGCTAGCTTCTTGAAACTTGACACAATAAAGTAGTTCTACGTTCTATCTCTAAGGTTTGTTTCCTCTTGATGTAGCCTTAAGCAGAGACAGGCGAGTAACACTTTCAATGAAAGGCGTTGTTAAGCTTCCAAAAAACTACCGTCTCCTGAAATCTCAACATATATTTTTTCATTCAATCTTCATGATTCTTTCAAGTATTGATCAGTACACCAATCAAACGTGGATGCCCAAGTTTTGTTCTTCTAGGTTGTAGCATTCGTTTGCAGGAACAGTTAGAAATTATAGGTTTCACTCTGTTTTCTCCTATATTGACAGATGCAGTTAGAACTCTAAATCAAACACGGTTTGTGCTAGCTTCTTGAAACTTGACACAATAAAGTACTTCTACGTTCTATCACTAAGGTTTGTTTCCTCTTGTATCCGAAAGCTGGGACTGGCGAATAACACTTATACTGAAAGGGGTTGCCAAACTTCCAACACACTAGAGTCTCCTGAAATCTCAACATATATTTTTTCATCCAATCTTCATGATACTTTCAAGTAATGATCAGTACACCAATCCCACTTGGATGCCAAAGTTTAGTTCTCCTAGATTGAAGCATTCTTTTGGAGTAACAGTTTGAATTTTTAGGTTTCACTCTGTTTTCTCCTATATTGACAGATGCAGTTAGAACTCTAAATCAAACACGGTTTGTGCTAGCTTCTTGAAACTTGACACAATAAAGTAGTTCTACGTTCTATCTCTAAGGTTTGTTTCCTCTTGATGTAGCCTTAAGCAGAGACCAGCGAATAACACTTTCAATGAAAGGCGTTGTTAAGCTTCCAAAAAATTACCGTCTCTTGAATCTCAACATATATTTTTTCATCCAATCTTCATGATTCTTTCAAGTATTGATCAGTACACCAATCAAACGTGGATGCCCAAGTTTTGTTCTTCTAGGTTGTAGCATTCGTTTGCAGGAACAGTTAGAAATTATAGGTTTCACTCTGTTTTCTCCTATATTGACAGATGCAGTTAGAACTCTAAATCAAACACGGTTTGTGCTAGCTTCTTGAAACTTGACACAATAAAGTAGTTCTACGTTCTATCTCTAAGGTTTGTTTCCTCTTGTATCCTAAAGCTGGGACCGGCAAATAACACTTATACTGAAAGGGGTTGCCAAACTTCCAACACACTAGAGTCTCCTGAAATCTCAACATATATTTTTTCATCCAATCTTCATGATACTTTCAAGTAATGATCAGTACACCAATCCCACTTGGATGCCAAAGTTTAGTTCTCCTAGATTGAAGAATTCTTTTGGAGTAACAGTTTGAATTTTTAGTTTTCACTCTGTTTTCTCCTATATTGACAAATGTAGTTCGAACTCTAAATCAAACACGGTTTGTGCTAGCTTCTTGAAACTTGAAACAGTAAAGTAGTTCTACATTCTATTTTTATTTTTTGTTTCCTCTGGATGTAGACCTAAGCAGAGACTGACGAAAGACACATTCAATGAAAGGCGTTGTTAGGCTGCCAAAATACTACAGGCTCCTGAAATCTCAACATATTATTTTTTCCGACCTTCATGATAATTTCAAGTAATGAGCAGTACACCAATAGAACGTGGATGTTCAAGTTCCGTTCTCCTAGGTTGAAGCATTCGTTTGCAGTAACAGTTTGAATTTTTAGTTTTCACTCTGTTTTCTCCTATATTGACAGATGCAGTTCGAACTCTAAATCAAACATGGTTTGTGCTAGCTTCTTGAAACTTGAAACAATAAAGTAGTTCAACGTTCTATCTTTAAGTTTTGTTTCCTCTTGATGTAGCCTTAAGCAGAGACTGGCGAATAACACTTTCAATGAAAGGCGTTGTTAAGCTTCCAAAAAACTACCGTCTCCTGAAATCTCAACATATATTTTTTCATCCAATCCTCATGATTCTTTCAAGTATTGATCAGTACACCAATCAAACGTGGATGCCCAAGTTTTGTTCTTCTAGGTTGTAGCATTCGATTGCAGGAACAGTTAGAAATTATAGGTTTCACTCTGTTTTCTTTTATATTGACAGATGCAGTTAGAACTCTAAATCAAACACGGTTTGTGCTAGCTTCTTGAAACTTGAAACAATAAAGTAGTTCTACGTTCTATCACTAAGGTTTGTTTCCTCTTGTATACTAAAGCTGGGACTGGCGAATAACACTTATACTGAAAGGGGTTGCCAAACTTCCCACACACTAGAGTCTCGTGAAATCTCAACATATATTTTTTCATCCAATCTTCATGATACTTTCAAGTAATGATCAGTACACCAATCCCACTTGGATGCCAAAGTTTAGTTCTCCTAGATTGAAGCATTCTTTTGGACTAACAGTTTGAATTTTTAGGTTTCACTCTGTTTTCTCCTATATTGACAAATGTAGTTCAAACTCTAAATCAAACACGGTTTGTGCTAGCTTCTTGAAACTTGAAACAGTAAAGTAGTTCTACATTCTATTTTTACTTTTTGTTTCCTCTGGATGTAGACCTAAGCAGAGACTGACAAAAGACACATTCAATGAAAGGCGTTGTTAGGCTGCCAAAATACTACAGGCTCCTGAAATCTCAACATATTTTTTTTCCGACCTTCATGATAATTTCAAGTAATGAGCAGTACACCAATAAAACGTGGATGTTCAAGTTCCGTCTCCTAGGTTGAAGCATTCGTTTGCAGTAACAGTTTGAATTATTAGTTTTCACTCTGTTTTCTCCTATATTGACGAATGCAGTTCGAACTCTAAATCAAACATGGTTTGTGCTAGCTTCTTGAAACTTGACACAATAAAGTAGTTCTACGTTCTATCTCTAAGGTTTGTTTCCTCTTGATGTAGCCTTAAGCAGAGACCGGCGAATAACACTTTCAATGAAAGGCGTTGTTAAGCTTCCAAAAAACTACCGTCTCCTGAAATCTCAACATACATTTTTTCAACCAATCTTCATGATTCTTTCAAGTATTGATCAGTACACCAATCAAACGTGGATGCCCAAGTTTTGTTCTTCTAGGTTGTAGCATTCGTTTGCAGGAACAGTTAGAAATTATAGGTTTCACTCTGTTTTCTCCTATATTGACAGATGCAGTTAGAACTCTAAATCAAACACGGTTTGTGCTAGCTTCTTGAAACTTGACACAATAAAGTAGTTCTACCTTCTATCTCTAAGGTTTGTTTCCTCTTGTATCCTAAAGCTGGGACTGGCGAATAACACTTATACTGAAAGGGGTTGCCAAACTTCCAACACACTAGAGTCTCCTGAAATCTCAACATATATTTTTTCATCCAATCTTCATGATACTTTCAAGTAATGATCAGTACACCAATCCCACTTGGATGCCAAAGTTTAGTTCTCCTAGATTGAAGCATTCTTTTGGAGTAACAGTTTGAATTTTTAGGTTTCACTCTGTTTTCTCCTATATTGACAAATGTAGTTCGAACTCTAAATCAAACACGGTTTGTGCTAGCTTCTTGAAACTTGAAACAGTAAAGTAGTTCTACATTCTATTTTTACTTTTTGTTTCCTCTGGATGTAGACCTAAGCAGAGACAGACGAAAGACACATTCAATGAAAGGCATTGTTAGGCTGCCAAAATACTACAGGCTCCTGAAATCTCAACATATTTTTTTTTCCGACCTTCATGATAATTTCAAGTAATGAGCAGTACACCAATAAAACGTGTATGTTCAAGTTCCGATTCCTAGGTTGAAGCATTCGTTTGCAGTAACAGTTTGAATTTTTAGTTTTCACTCTGTTTTCTCCTATATTGACAGATGCAGTTCGAACTCTAAATCAAACATGGTTTGTGCTAGCTTCTTGAAACTTGACACAATAAAGTAGTTCTATGTTCTATCTCTAAGGTTTGTTTCCTCTTGATGTAGCCTTAAGCAGAGACCGGCGAATAACACATTCAATGAAAGGCGTTGTTAAGCTTCCAAAAAACTACCGTCTCCTGAAATCTCAACATATATTTTTTCATCCAATCTTCATGATTCTTTCAAGTATTGATCAGTACACCAATCAAAATGGGTGCCCAAGTTTTGTTCTTCTAGGTTGTAGCATTCGTTTGCAGGAACAGTTAGAAATTATAGGTTTCACTCTGTTTTCTCCTATATTGACAGATGCAGTTAGAACTCTAAATCAAACACGGTTTGTGCTAGCTTCTTGAAACTTGACACAATAAAGTAGTTCTACGTTCTATCTCTAAGGTTTGTTTCCTCTTGTATCCTAAAGCTGGGACTGGCGAATAACACTTATACTGAAAGGGGTTGCCAAACTTCCAACACACTAGAGTCTCCTGAAATCTCAACATATATTTTTTCATCCTATCTTCATGATACTTTCAAGTAATGATCAGTACACCAATCCCACTTGGATGCCAAAGTTTAGTTCTCCTAGATTGAAGCATTCTTTTGGAGTAACAGTTTGAATTGATAGGTTTCACTCTGTTTTCTCCTATATTGACAAATATATTTCGAACTCTAAATCAAACACGGTTTCTGCTAGCTTCATGAAACTTGAAACAGTAAAGTAGTTCTACATTCTATTTTTATTTTTTGTTTTTTCTGGATTTAGACCTAAGCAGAGACTGAGGAAAGACATATTCAATGGAAAGTGTTTTTAGGCTGCCAAAATACTACAGTCTCCTGAAATCTCAACATATTTTTTTTCCCACCTTCATGATAATTTCAAGTAATGAGCAGTACACCAATAAAACGTGGATGTTCAAGTTTCGTTCTCCTAGGTTGAAGCATTCGTTTGCAGTAACAGCTTGAATTTTTAGTTTTCACTCTGTTTTCTCCTATATTGACAGATGCAGTTCGAACTCTAAATCAAACATGGTTTGTGCTAGCTTCTTGAAACTTGACACAATAAAGTAGTTCTACGTTCTGTCTCTAAGGTTTGTTTCCTCTTGATGTAGCCTTAAGCAGAGACCGGCGAATAACACTTTCAATGAAAGGCGTTGTTAAGCTTCCAAAAAACTACCGTCTCCTGAAATCTCAACATATATTTTTTCATCCAATCTTCATGATTATTTCAAGTATTGTTCAGTACACCAATCAAACGTGGATGCCCAAGTTTTGTTCTTCTAGGTTGTAGCATTCGTTTGCAGGAACAGGTAGAAATTATAGATTTCACTCTGTTTTCTCCTATATTGACAGATGCAGTTAGAACTCTAAATCAAACACGGTTTGTGCTAGCTTCTTGAAACTTGACACAATAAAGTAGTTCTACGTTCTATCTCTAAGGTTTGTTTCCTCTTGTATCCTAAAGCTGGGACTGGCGAATAACACTTATACTGAAAGCGGTTGCAAAACTTCCAACACACTAGAGTCTCCTGAAATCTCAACATATATTTTTTCATCCAATCTTCATGATACTTTCAAGTAATGATCAGTACACCAATCCCACTTGGATGCCAAAGTTTAGTTCTCCTAGATTGAAGCATTCTTTTGGACTAACAGTTTGAATTGTTAGGTTTCACTCTGTTTTCTCCTATATTGACAAATATAGTTCGAACTCTAAATCAAACACGGTTTGTGCTAGCTTCTTGAAACTTGAAACAGTAAAGTAGTTCTACATTCTATTTTTATTTTTTGTTTCCTCTGGATGTAGACCTAAGCAGAGACTGAGGAAAGACATATTCAATGGAAGGTGTTGTTAGGCTGCCAAAATACTACAGTCTCCTGAAATCTCAACATATTTTTTTTTCCCACCTTCATGATAATTTCAAGTAATGAGCAGTACACCAATAAAACGTGGATGTTCAAGTTTCCTTCTCCTAGGTTGAAGCATTCGTTTGCAGTAACAGCTTGAATTTTTAGTTTTCACTCTGTTTTCTCCTATATTGACAGATGCAGTTCGAACTCTAAATGAAACATGGTTTGTGCTAGCTTCTTGAAACTTGACACAATAAAGTAGTTCTACGTTCTATCTCTACGGTTTGTTTCCTCTTGATGTAGCCTTAAGCAGAGACTGGCGAATAACACTTTCAATGAAAGGCATTGTTAAGCTTCCAAAAAACTACCGTCTCCTGAAATCTCAACATATATTTTTTCATCCAATCTTCATGATTCTTTCAAGTATTGATCAGTACACCAATCAAAATGGGTGCCCAAGTTTTGTTCTTCTAGGTTGTAGCATTCGTTTGCAGGAACAGTTAGAAATTATAGGTTTCACTCTGTTTTCTCCTATATTGACAGATGCAGTTAGAACTCTAAATCAAACACGGTTTGTGCTAGCTTCTTGAAACTTGACACGATAAAGTAGTTCTACGTTCTATCTCTAAGGTTTGTTTCCTCTTGTATCCTAAAGCTGGGACTGGCGAATAACACTTATACTGAAAGGGGTTGCAAAACTTCCAACACACTAGAGTCTCCTGAAATCTCAACATATATTTTTTCATCCAATCTTCATGATACTTTCAAGTAATGATCAGTACACCAATCCCACTTGGATGCCAAAGTTTTGTTCTCCTAGATTGAAGCATTCTTTTGGAGTAACAGTTTGAATTTTTAGGTTTCACTCTGTTTTCTCCTATATTGACAAATGTAGTTCGAACTCTAAATCAAACACGGTTTGTGCTAGCTTCTTGAAACTTGAAACAGTAAAGTAGTTCTACATTCTATTTTTATTATTTGTTTCCTCTGGATGTAGACCTAAGCAGAGACTGACGAAAGACACATTCTATGAAAGGCGTTGTTAGGCTGCCAAAATACTACAGTCTCCTGAAATCTCCACATATTTTTTTTTCCGACCTTCATGATAATTTCAAGTAATGAGCAGTACACCAATAAAACGTGGATGTTCAAGTTTCGTTCTCCTAGGTTGAGGCATTCGTTTGCAGTAACAGTTTGAATTTTTAGTTTTCACTCTGTTTTCTCCTATATTGACAGATGCAGTTGGAACTCTAAATGAAACATGGTTTGTGCTAGCTTCTTGAAACTTGACACAATAAAGTAGTTCTACGTTCTATCTCTACGGTTTGTTTCCTCTTGATGTAGCCTTAAGCAGAGACTGGCGAATAACACTTTCAATGAAAGGCATTGTTAAGCTTCCAAAAAACTACCGTCTCCTGAAATCTCAACATATATTTTTTCATCCAATCTTCATGATTCTTTCAAGTATTGATCAGTACACCAATCAAAATGGGTGCCCAAGTTTTGTTCTTCCAGGTTGTAGCATTCGTTTGCAGGAACAGTTAGAAATTATAGGTTTCACTCTGTTTTCTCCTATATTGACAGATGGAGTTAGAACTCTAAATCAAACACGGTATGTGCTAGCTTCTTGAAACTTGACACGATAAAGTAGTTCTATGTTCTATCTCTAAGGTTTGTTTCCTCTTGTATCATAAACCTGGGACTGGCGAATAACACTTATACTGAAAGGGGTTGCCAAACTTCCAACACACTAGAGTCTCCTGAAATCTCAACATATATTTTTTCATCCTATCTTCATGATACTTTCAAGTAATGATCAGTACACCAATCCCACTTGGATGCCAAAGTTTAGTTCTCCTAGATTGAAGCATTCTTTTGGAGTAACAGTTTGAATTGTTAGGTTTCACTCTGTTTTCTCCTATATTGACAAATATATTTCGAACTCTAAATCAAACACGGTTTCTGCTAGCTTCATGAAACTTGAAACAGTAAAGTAGTTCTACATTCTATTTTTATTTTTTGTTTTTTCTGGATTTAGACCTAAGAAGAGACTGAGGAAAGACATATTCAAAGGAAAGTGTTTTTAGGCTGCCAAAATACTACAGTCTCCTGAAATCTCAACATATTTTTTTTCCCACCTTCATGATAATTTCAAGTAATGAGCAGTACACCAATAAAACGTGGATGTTCAAGTTTCGTTCTCCTAGGTTGAAGCATTCGTTTGCAGTAACAGCTTGAAATTTTAGTTTTCACTCTGTTTTCTCCTATATTGACAGATGCAGTTCGAACTCTAAATCAAACATGGTTTGTGCTAGCTTCTTGAAACTTGACACAATAAAGTAGTTCTACGTTCTATCTCTAAGGTTTGTTTCCTCTTGATGTAGCCTTAAGCAGAGACCGGCGAATAACACTTTCAATGAAAGGCGTTGTTAAGCTTCCAAAAAACTACCGTCTCCTGAAATCTCAACATATATTTTTTCATCCAATCTTCATGATTATTTCAAGTATTGTTCAGTACACCAATCAAACGTGGATGCCCAAGTTTTGTTCTTCTAGGTTGTAGCATTCTTTTGCAGGAACATGTAGAAATTATAGATTTCACTCTGTTTTCTCCTATATTGACAGATGCAGTTAGAACTCTAAATCAAACACGGTTTGTGCTAGCTTCTTGAAACTTGACACAATAAAGTAGTTCTACGTTCTATCTCTAAGGTTTGTTTCCTCTTGTATCCTAAAGCTGGGACTGGCGAATAACACTTATACTGAAAGCGGTTGCAAAACTTCCAACACACTAGAGTCTCCTGAAATCTCAACATATATTTTTTCATCCAATCTTCATGATACTTTCAAGTAATGATCAGTACACCAATCCCACTTGGATGCCAAAGTTTAGTTCTCCTAGATTGAAGCATTCTTTTGGACTAACAGTTTGAATTGTTAGGTTTCACTCTGTTTTCTCCTATATTGACAAATATAGTTCGAACTCTAAATCAAACACGGTTTGTGCTAGCTTCTTGAAACTTGAAACAGTAAAGTAGTTCTACATTCTATTTTTATTTTTTGTTTCCTCTGGATGTAGACCTAAGCAGAGACTGAGGAAAGACATATTCAATGGAAGGTGTTGTTAGGCTGCCAAAATACTACAGTCTCCTGAAATCTCAACATATTTTTTTTTCCCACCTTCATGATAATTTCAAGTAATGAGCAGTACACCAATAAAACGTGGATGTTCAAGTTTCCTTCTCCTAGGTTGAAGCATTCGTTTGCAGTAACAGCTTGAATTTTTAGTTTTCACTCTGTTTTCTCCTATATTGACAGATGCAGTTCGAACTCTAAATCAAACATGGTTTGTGCTAGCTTCTTAAAACTTGACACAATAAAGTAGTTCTACGTTCTATCTCTAAGGTTTGTTTCCTCTTGATGTAGCCTTAAGCAGAGACCGGCGAATAACACTTTCAATGAAAGGCGTTGTTAAGCTTCCAAAAAACTACCGTCTCCTGAAATGTCAACATATATTTTTTCATCCAATCTTCATGATTCTTTCAAGTATTGATCAGTACACCAATCAAACGTGGATGCCCAAGTTTTGTTCTTCTAGGTTGTAGCATTCGTTTGCAGGAACAGTTAGAAATTATAGGTTTCACTCTGTTTGCTCCTATATTGACAGATGCAGTTAGAACTCTAAATCAAACACGGTTTGTGCTAGCTTCTTGAAACTTGACACAATAAAGTAGTTCTACGTTCTATCTCTAAGGTTTGTTTCCTCTTGTATCCTAAAGCTGGGACTGGCGAATAACACTTATACTGAAAGGGGTTGCCAATCTTCCAACACACTAGAGTCTCCTGAAATCTCAACATATATTTTTTCATCCAATCTTCATGATGCTTTCAAGTAATGATCAGTACACCAATCCCACTTGGATGCCAAAGTTTAGTTCTCCTAGATTGAAGCATTCTTTTGGAGTAACAGTTTGAATTTTTAGGTTTCACTCTGTTTTCTCCTATATTGACAAATGTAGTTCGAACTCTAAATCAAACAGGGTTTGTGCTAGCTTCTTGAAACTTGAAACAGTAAAGTAGTTCTACATTCTATTTTTGTTTTTTCTTTCCTCTGGATGTAGACCTAAGCAGAGACTGTCGAAAGACACATTCTATGAAAGGCGTTGTTAGGCTGCCAAAATACTACAGTCTCCTGAAATCTCTACATATTTTTTTTTCCGACCTTCATGATGATTTCAAGTAATGAGCAGTACACCAATAAAACGTGGATGTTCAAGTTTCGATCTCCTAGGTTGAAGCATTCTTTTGCAGTAACAGTTTGAATATTTAGTTTTCACTGTCTTTTCTCCTATATTGACAGATGCAGTTCGAACTCTAAATCAAACATGGTTTCTGCTAGCTTCTTGAAACTTGACACAATAAAGTAGTTCTACGTTCTATCTCTAAGGTTTCTTTCCTCTTGATGTAGCCTTAAGCAGAGACTGGCGAATAACACATTCAATGAAAGGCGTTGTTAAGCTTCCAAAAAACTACCGTTTCGTGAAATCTCAACATATATTTTTTCATCCAATCTTCATGATTCTTTCAAGTATTGATCAGTACACCAATCAAACGTGGATGCCCAAGTTTTGTTCTTCTAGGTTGTAGCATTCGTTTGCATGAACAGTTAGAAATTATAGGTTTCACTCTGTTTGCTCCTATATTGACAGATGCAGTTAGAACTCTAAATCAAACACGGTTTGTGCTAGCTTCTTGAAACTTGGCACAATAAAGTAGTTCTACGTTCTATCTCTAAGGTTTGTTTCCTCTGGTATCCTAAAGCTGGGACCTGGCGAATAACACTTATACTGAAAGGGGTTGCCAAACTTCCAACACACTAGAGTCTCCGGAAATCTCAACATATATTTTTTCATCCAAACTTCATGATACTTTCAAGTAATGATCAGTACACCAATCCCACTTGGATGCCAAAGTTTAGTTCTCCTAGATTGAAGCATTCTTTTGGAGTAACATTTTGAATTTTTAGGTTTCACTCTGTTTTCTCCTATATTGACAAATGTAGTTTGAACTCTAAATCAACCACGGTTCGTGCTAGCTTCTTGATACTTGAAACAGTAAAGTAGTTCTACATTCTATTTTTATTTTTTGTTTCCTCTGGATGTAGACCTAAGCAGAGACTGACGAAAGACACATTCAATGAAAGGCGTTGTTAGGCTGCCAAAATACTACAGTCTCGGGAAATCTCAACATATTTTTTTTTTCCGACATTCATGATAATTTCATGTAATCAGCAGTACACCAATAAAACGTGGATGTTCAAGTTTTGTTCTCCTAGCTTGAAGCATTCGTTTGCAGAAACAGTTTGAATTTTTAGTTTTCACTGTTTTCTCCTATATTGACAGATGCAGTTCGAACTCTAAATCAAACATGTTTTGTGCTAGCATCTTGAAACTTGACACAATAAAGTAGTTTTACGTTCTATATCTAAGATTTGTTTCCTCTTGATGTAGCCTTAAGCAGAGACTGGCAAATAACACTTTCAATGAAAGGCGTTGTTAAGCTTCCAAAAAACTACGGTCTCCTGAAATCTCAACATATATTTTTTCATCCAATCTTCATGATTCTTTCAAGTATTGATCAGTACACCAATCAAACGTGGATGCCCAAGTTTTGTTCTTCTAGGTTGTAGCATTCGTTTGCAGGAACAGTTAGAAATTATAGGTTTCACTCTGTTTTCTCCTATATTGACAGATGCAGTTAGAACTCTAAATCAAACACGGTTTGTGCTAGCTTCTTGAAACTTGACACAATAAAGTAGTTCTACGTTCTATCTCTAAGGTTTGTTCCAACTTGTATCCTAAAGCTGGGACTGGCGAATAACACTTATACTGAAAGGGGTTGCCAAACTTACAACACACTGGAGTATCCTGAAATCTCAACATATATTTTTTCATCCAATCTTCATGATACTTTCAAGTAGTGATCAGTACACCAATCCCACTTGGATGCCAAAGTTTAGTTCTCCTAGATTGAAGCATTCTTTTGGAGTAACAGTTTGAATTTTTAGGTTTCACTCTGTTTTCTCCTATATTGACAAATGTAGTTCGAACTCTAAATCAAACACGATATGTGCTAGCTTCTTGAAACTTGACACAATAAAGTAGTTATACATTCTATTTTTATTTTTTGTTTCCTCTGGATGTAGACCTAAGCAGAGACTGACGAAAGACACATTCAATGAAAGGCAATGTTAGGCTGCCAAAATACTACAGTCTCCTGAAATCTCAACATATTTTTTTTTCCGACCTTCATGATAAATTCATGTAATCAGCAGTACACCAATAAAACGTGGATGTTCAAGTTTTGTTCTCCTAGCTTGAAGCATTCGTTTGCAGTAACAGTTTGAATTTTTAGTTTTCACTCTGTTTTCTCCTATATTGACAGATGCACTTCGAAGTCTAAATCAAACATGGTTTGTGCTAGCTTCTTGAAACTTGACACAATAAAAGAGTTCTACGTTCTATCTCTAAGGTTTGTTTCCTCTTGATGTAGCCTTAAGCAGAGACTGGCGAATAACACTTTCAATGAAAGGCGTTGTTAAGCTTCCAAAAAACTACCGTCTCCTGAAATCTCAACATACATTTTTTCATCCAATCATCATGATTCTTTCAAGTATTGATCAGTACACCAATCAAACGTGGATGCCCAAGTTTTGTTCTTCTAGGTTGTAGCATTCGTTTGCAGGAACAGTTAGAAATTATAGGTTTCACTCTGTTTTCTCCTATATTGACAGATGCAGTTAGAACTCTAAATCAAACACGGTTTGTGCTAGCTTCTTGAAACTTGACACAATAAAGTAGTTCTACGTTCTATCTCTAAGGTTTGTTTCCTCTTGTATGCTAAAGCTGGGACTGGCGAATAACACTTATACTGAAAGGGGTTGCCAAACTTCCAACACACTAGAGTCTCCTGAAATCTCAACATATATTTTTTCATCCAATCTTCATGATACTTTCAAGTAATGATCAGTACACCAATCCCACTTGGATGCCAAAGTTCAGTTCTCCTAGATTGAAGAATTCTTTTGGAGTAACAGTTTGAATTTTTAGGTTTCACTCTGTTTTCTCCCATATTGACAAATGTAGTTCGAACTCTAAATCAAACACGGTTTGTGCTAGCTTCTTGAAACTTGAAACAGTAAAGTAGTTCTACATTCTATTTTTATTTTTTGTTTCCTCTGGATGTAGACCTAAGCAGAGACTGACGAAAGACACATTCAATGAAAGGCGTTGTTAGGCTGCCAAAATACTACAGTCTCCTGAAAACTCAACATATTTTTTTTCCGACCTTCATGATAATTTCAAGTAATGAGCAGTACACCAATAAAACGTGGATGTTCAAGTTTCGTTCTCCTAGGTTGAAGCATTCGTTTGCAGTAACAGTTTGAATTTTTAGTTTTCACTCTCTTTTCTCCTATATTGACAGATGCAGTTCGAACTCTATATCAAACATGGTTTGTGCTAGCTTCCTGAAACTTGACACAATAAAGTAGTTCTACGTTCTATCTCTAAGGTTTGTTTTCTCTTGATGTAGCCTTAAGCAGAGACTGGCGAACAACACTTTCAAAGAAAGGCGTTGTTAAGCTTCCAAAAAACTACCGTCTCCTGAAATCTCAACATATATTTTTTCATCCAATCTTCATGATTCTTTCAAGTATTGATCAGTACACCAATCAAACGTGGATGCCCAAGTTTTGTTCTTCTAGGTTGTAGCATTCGTTTGCAGGAACAGTTAGAAATTATAGGTTTCACTCTGTTTTCTCCTATATTGACAGATGCAGTTCGAACTCTAAATCAAACATGGTTTGTGCTAGCTTCTTGAAACTTGACACAATAAAGTAGTTCTACGTTCTATCTCTAAGGTTTGTTTCCTCTTGATGTAGCCTTAAGCAGAGACTGGCGAATAACACTTTCAATGAAAGGCGTTCTTAAGCTTCCAAAAAACTACCGTCTCCTGAAATCTCAACATATATTTTTTCATCCAATCTTCATGATTCTTTCAAGTATTGATCAGTACACCAATCAAACGTGGATGCCCAAGTTTTGTTCTTCTAGGTTGTAGCATTCGTTTGTAGGAACAGTTAGAAATTATAGGTTTCACTCTGTTTTCTCCTATATTGACAGACGCAGTTAGAACTCTAAATCAAACACGGTTTGTGCTAGCTTCTTGAAACTTGACACAATAAAGTAGTTCTACGTTCTATCTCTAAGGTTTGTTTCCTCTTGATGTAGCCTTAAGCAGAGACTGGCGAATAACACTTTCAATGAAAGGCGTTGTTAAGCTTCCAAATACTACCGTCTCCTGAAATCTCAACATATATCTTTTAATCCAATCTTCATGATTCTATCGAGTATTGATCGGTACACCAATCAAACGTGGATGCCCTAGTTTTGTTCTTCTAGGTTGTAGCATACGTTTGCAGGAACAGTTAGAAATTATAAGTTTCACTCTGTTTTCTCCTATATTGACAGATGCAGTTAGAACTCTAAATCAAACACGGTTTGTGCTAGCTTCTTGAAACTTGACACAATAAAGTAGTTCTACGTTCTATCTCTAAGGTTTGTTTCCTCTTGTATCTTAAAGCAGGGACTGGTGAATAACACTAATAATGAAAGGGGTTGCCAAACATCCAACACACTATAGTCTCCTGAAATCTCAACATATATTTTTTCATCCAATCTTCATGATACTTTCAAGTAATGATCAGTACACCAATCCCACTTGGATGCCAAAGTTTAGTTCTCCTAGATTGAAGCATTCTTTTGGAGTAACAGTTTGAATTTTTAGGTTTCACTCTGTTTTCTCCTATATTGACAAATGTAGTTCGAACTCTAAATCAAACACGGTTTGTGCTAGCTTCTTGAAACTTGAAACAGTAAAGTAGTTCTACATTCTATTTTTATTTTTTGTTTCCTCTGGATGTAGACCTAAGCAGAGACTGACGAAAGACACATTCAATGAAAGGCGTTGTTAGGCTGCCAAAATACTACAGTCTCCTGAAATCTCAACATATATTTTTTCATCCAATCTTCATGATTCTTTCAAGTATTGATCAGTACACCAATCAAACGTGGATGCCCAAGTTTTGTTCTTCTAGGTTGTAGCATTCGTTTGCAGGAACTGTTAGAAATTATAGTTTTCACTCTGTTTTCTCCAATATTGACAGATGCAGTTCGAACTCTAAATCAAACACGGTTTGTGCTAGCTTCTTGAAACTTGACACAATAAAGTAGTTCTACGTTCTATCTCTAAGGTTTGTTTCCTCTTGTATCCTAAAGCTGGGAATCTCGAATAACACTTATACTGAAACGGGTTGCCAAACTTCCAACACACTAGAGTCTCCTGAAATCTCAACATATATTTTTTCATCCACTCTTCATGATACTTTCAAGTAATGATATGTACACCAATCCCACTTGGATGCCAAAGTTTAGTTCTCCTAGATTGAAGCATTCTTTTGGAGTAACAGTTTGAATTTTTAGGTTTCACTCTGTTTTCTCCTATATTGACAAATGTAGTTCGAACTCTAAATCAAACACGGTTTGTGCTAGCTTCTTGAAACTTGAAAGAGTAATGTAGTTCTACATTCTATTTTTATTTTTTGTTTCCTCTGGATGTAGACCTAAGCAGAGACTGACGAAAGACACATTCAATGAAAGGCGTTGTTAGGCTGCCAAAATACTACAGTCTCCTGAAATCTCAACATATTTTTTTTCCGACCTTCATGATAATTTCAAGTAATGAGCAGTACACCAATAAAACGTGGATGTTCAAGTTTCGTTCTCCTAGGTTGAAGCATTCGTTTGCAGTAACAGTTTGAATTTTTAGTTTTCACTGTTTTCTAATATATTGACAGATGCAGTTCGAACTCTAAATCAAACACGGTTTGTGCTAGCTTCTTGAAACTTGACACAATAAAGTAGTTCTACGTTCTATCTCTAAGGTTTGTTTCCTGTTGATGTAGCCTTAAGCAGAGACAGGCGAATAACACTTTCAATGAAAGGCGTTGTTAAGCTTCCAAAAAACTACCGTCTCCTGAAATCTCAACATATATTTTTTCATCCAATCTTCATGATTCTTTCAAGTATTGATCAGTACACCAATCAAACGTGGATAGCCAAGTTTTGTTCTTCTAGGTTGTAGCATTCGTTTGCAGTAACAGTTAGAATTTATAGGTTTCACTCTATTTTCTCCTATATTGACAGATGCAGTTAGAACTCTAAATCAAACACGGTTTGTGCTAGCTTCTTGAAACTTGACACAATAAAGTAGTTCTACGTTCTATCTCTAAGGTTTGTTTCCTCTTGTATCCTAAAGCTGGGACTGGCGAATAACACTTATACTGAAAGGGGTTGCCAAACTTCCAACACACTAGAGTCTCCTGAAATCTCAACATATATTTTTTCATCCAATCTTCATGATACTTTCAAGTAATGATCAGTACACCAATCCCACTTGGATGCGAAAGTTTAGTTCTCCTAGATTGAAGCATTCTTTTGGAGTAACAGTTTGAATTTTTAGGTTTCACTCTGTTTTCTCCTATATTGACAATGTAGTTCGAACTCTAAATCAAACACGGTTTGTGCTAGCTTCTTGAAACTTGAAACAGTAAAGTAGTTCTACATTCTATTTTTATTTTTTGTTTCCTCTGGATGTAGACCTAAGCAGAGACTGATGAAAGACACATTCACTGAAAGGCGTTGTTAGGCTGCCAAAATACTACAGTCTCCTGAAATATCAACATTTTATTTTTTCCGACCTTCATGATAATTTCAAGTAATGAGCAGTACACCAATAAAACGTGGATGTTCAAGTTGCGTTCTCCTAGGTTGAAGCATTCGTTTGCAGTAACAGTTTGAATTTTTAGTTTTCACTCTCTTTTCTCCTATATTGCCAGATGCAGTTCGAACTCTAAATCAAACATGGTTTGTGCTAGCTTCTTGAAACTTGACACAATAAAGTAGTTCTACGTTCTATCTCTAAGGTTTGTTTCCTCTTGATGTAGCCTTAAGCAGAGACCGGCGAATAACACTTTCAATGAAAGGCGTTGTTAAGCTTCCAAAAAACTACCGTCTCCTGAAATCTCAACATACATTTTTTCAACCAATCTTCATGATTCTTTCAAGTATTGATCAGTACACCAATCAAACGTGGATGCCCAAGTTTTGTTCTTCTAGGTTGTAGCATTCGTTTGCAGGAACAGTTAGAAATTATAGGTTTCACTCTGTTTTCTCCTATATTGACAGATGCAGTTAGAACTCTAAATCAAACACGGTTTGTGCTAGCTTCTTGAAACTTGACACAATAAAGTAGTTCTACCTTCTATCTCTAAGGTTTGTTTCCTCTTGTATCCTAAAGCTGGGACTGGCGAATAACACTTATACTGAAAGGGGTTGCCAAACTTCCAACACACTAGAGTCTCCTGAAATCTCAACATATATTTTTTCATCCAATCTTCATGATACTTTCAAGTAATGATCAGTACACCAATCCCACTTGGATGCCAAAGTTTAGTTCTCCTAGATTGAAGCATTCTTTTGGAGTAACAGTTTGAATTTTTAGGTTTCACTCTGTTTTCTCCTATATTGACAAATGTAGTTCGAACTCTAAATCAAACACGGTTTGTGCTAGCTTCTTGAAACTTGAAACAGTAAAGTAGTTCTACATTCTATTTTTACTTTTTGTTTCCTCTGGATGTAGACCTAAGCAGAGACAGACGAAAGACACATTCAATGAAAGGCATTGTTAGGCTGCCAAAATACTACAGGCTCCTGAAATCTCAACATATTTTTTTTTCCGACCTTCATGATAATTTCAAGTAATGAGCAGTACACCAATAAAACGTGTATGTTCAAGTTCCGAATCCTAGGTTGAAGCATTCGTTTGCAGTAACAGTTTGAATTTTTAGTTTTCACTCTGTTTTCTCCTATATTGACAGATGCAGTTCGAACTCTAAATCAAACATGGTTTGTGCTAGCTTCTTGAAACTTGACACAATAAAGTAGTTCTATGTTCTATCTCTAAGGTTTGTTTCCTCTTGATGTAGCCTTAAGCAGAGACCGGCGAATAACACATTCAATGAAAGGCGTTGTTAAGCTTCCAAAAAACTACCGTCTCCTGAAATCTCAACATATATTTTTTCATCCAATCTTCATGATTCTTTCAAGTATTGATCAGTACACCAATCAAAATGGGTGCCCAAGTTTTGTTCTTCTAGGTTGTAGCATTCGTTTGCAGGAACAGTTAGAAATTATAGGTTTCACTCTGTTTTCTCCTATATTGACAGATGCAGTTAGAACTCTAAATCAAACACGGTTTGTGCTAGCTTCTTGAAACTTGACACAATAAAGTAGTTCTACGTTCTATCTCTAAGGTTTGTTTCCTCTTGTATCCTAAAGCTGGGACTGGTGAATAACACTTATACTGAAAGGGGTTGCCAAACTTCCAACACACTAGAGTCTCCTGAAATCTCAACATATATTTTTTCATCCTATCTTCATGATACTTTCAAGTAATGATCAGTACACCAATCCCACTTGG
The DNA here is from genome assembly GCF_048772815.1 of Callospermophilus lateralis. NCBI lineage: Eukaryota > Metazoa > Chordata > Mammalia > Rodentia > Sciuridae > Callospermophilus > Callospermophilus lateralis. The sequence goes on along the minus strand of NW_027516448.1, from coordinate 23,600 downwards.
ATGCCAAAGTTTAGTTCTCCTAGATTGAAGCATTCTTTTGGAGTAACAGTTTGAATTGTTAGGTTTCACTCTGTTTTCTCCTATATTGACAAATATATTTCGAACTCTAAATCAAACACGGTTTCTGCTAGCTTCATGAAACTTGAAACAGTAAAGTAGTTCTACATTCTATTTTTATTTTTTGTTTTTTTCTGGATTTAGACCTAAGCAGAGACTGAGGAAAGACATATTCAATGGAAAGTGTTTTTAGGCTGCCAAAATACTACAGTCTCCTGAAATCTCAACATATTTTTTTTCCCACCTTCATGATAATTTCAAGTAATGAGCAGTACACCAATAAAACGTGGATGTTCAAGTTTCGTTCTCCTAGGTTGAAGCATTCGTTTGCAGTAACAGCTTGAATTTTTAGTTTTCACTCTGTTTTCTCCTATATTGACAGATGCAGTTCGAACTCTAAATCAAACATGGTTTGTGCTAGCTTCTTGAAACTTGACACAATAAAGTAGTTCTACGTTCTGTCTCTAAGGTTTGTTTCCTCTTGATGTAGCCTTAAGCAGAGACCGGCGAATAACACTTTCATTGAAAGGCGTTGTTAAGCTTCCAAAAAACTACCGTCTCCTGAAATCTCAACATATATTTTTTCATCCAATCTTCATGATTATTTCAAGTATTGTTCAGTACACCAATCAAACGTGGATGCCCAAGTTTTGTTCTTCTAGGTTGTAGCATTCGTTTGCAGGAACAGGTAGAAATTATAGATTTCACTCTGTTTTCTTCTATATTGACAGATGCAGTTAGAACTCTAAATCAAACACGGTTTGTGCTAGCTTCTTGAAACTTGACACAATAAAGTAGTTCTACGTTCTATCTCTAAGGTTTGTTTCCTCTTGTATCCTAAAGCTGGGACTGGCGAATAACACTTATACTGAAAGCGGTTGCAAAACTTCCAACACACTAGAGTCTCCTGAAATCTCAACATATATTTTTTCATCCAATCTTCATGATACTTTCAAGTAATGATCAGTACACCAATCCCACTTTGATGCCAAAGTTTAGTTCTCCTAGATTGAAGCATTCTTTTGGACTAACAGTTTGAATTGTTAGGTTTCACTCTGTTTTCTCCTATATTGACAAATATAGTTCGAACTCTAAATCAAACACGGTTTGTGCTAGCTTCTTGAAACTTGAAACAGTAAAGTAGTTCTACATTCTATTTTTATTTTTTGTTTCCTCTGGATGTAGACCTAAGCAGAGACTGAGGAAAGACATATTCAATGGAAGGTGTTGTTAGGCTGCCAAAATACTACAGTCTCCTGAAATCTCAACATATTTTTTTTTCCCACCTTCATGATAATTTCAAGTAATGAGCAGTACACCAATAAAACGTGGATGTTCAAGTTTCCTTCTCCTAGGTTGAAGCATTCGTTTGCAGTAACAGCTTGAATTTTTAGTTTTCACTCTGTTTTCTCCTATATTGACAGATGCAGTTCGAACTCTAAATGAAACATGGTTTGTGCTAGCTTCTTGAAACTTGACACAATAAAGTAGTTCTACGTTCTATCTCTACGGTTTGTTTCCTCTTGATGTAGCCTTAAGCAGAGACTGGCGAATAACACTTTCAATGAAAGGCATTGTTAAGCTTCCAAAAAACTACCGTCTCCTGAAATCTCAACATATATTTTTTCATCCAATCTTCATGATTCTTTCAAGTATTGATCAGTACACCAATCAAAATGGGTGCCCAAGTTTTGTTCTTCTAGGTTGTAGCATTCGTTTGCAGGAACAGTTAGAAATTATAGGTTTCACTCTGTTTTCTCCTATATTGACAGATGCAGTTAGAACTCTAAATCAAACACGGTTTGTGCTAGCTTCTTGAAACTTGACACGATAAAGTAGTTCTATGTTCTATCTCTAAGGTTTGTTTCCTCTTGTATCCTAAAGCTGGGACTGGCGAATAACACTTATACTGAAAGGGGTTTCAAAACTTCCAACACACTAGAGTCTCCTGAAATCTCAACATATATTTTCTCATCCTATCTTCATGATACTTTCAAGTAATGATCAGTACACCAATCCCACTTGGATGCCAAAGTTTAGTTCTCCTAGATTGAAGCATTCTTTTGGAGTAACAGTTTGAATTGTTAGGTTTCACTCTGTTTTCTCCTATATTGACAAATATATTTCGAACTCTAAATCAAACACGGTTTCTGCTAGCTTCATGAAACTTGAAACAGTAAAGTAGTTCTACATTCTATTTTTATTTTTTGTTTTTTCTGGATTTAGACCTAAGCAGAGACTGAGGAAAGACATATTCAATGGAAAGTGTTGTTAGGCTGCCAAAATACTACAGTCTCCTGAAATCTCAACATATTTTTTTTCCCACCTTCATGATAATTTCAAGTAATGAGCAGTACACCAATAAAACGTGGATGTTCAAGTTTCGTTCTCCTAGGTTGAAGCATTCGTTTGCAGTAACAGCTTGAATTTTTAGTTTTCACTCTGTTTTCTCCTATATTGACAGATGCAGTTCGAACTCTAAATCAAACATGGTTTGTGCTAGCTTCTTGAAACTTGACACAATAAAGTAGTTCTACGTTCTGTCTCTAAGGTTTGTTTCCTCTTGATGTAGCCTTAAGCAGAGACCGGCGAATAACACATTCAATGAAAGGCGTTGTTAAGCTTCCAAAAAACTACCGTCTCCTGAAATCTCAACATATATTTTTTCATCCAATCTTCATGATTCTTTCAAGTATTGATCAGTACACCAATCAAACGTGGATGCCCAAGTTTTGTTCTTCTAGGTTGTAGCATTCGTTTGCAGGAACAGTTAGAAATTATAGGTTTCACTCTGTTTTCTCCTATATTGACAGATGCACTTAGAACTCTAAATCAAACACGGTTTGTGCTAGCTTCTTGAAACTTGACACAATAAAGTAGTTCTACGTTCTATCTCTAAGGTTTGTTTCCTCTTGTATCCTAAAGCTGGGACTGGCGAATAACACTTATACTGAAAGGGGTTGCAAAACTTCCAACACACTAGAGTCTCCTGAAATCTCAACATATATTTTTTCATCCAATCTTCATGATACTTTCAAGTAATGATCAGTACACCAATCCCACTTGGATGCGAAAGTTTAGTTCTCCTAGATTGAAGCATTCTTTTGGAGTAACAGTTTGAATTTTTAGGTTTCACTCTGTTTTCTCCTATATTGACAATGTAGTTCGAACTCTAAATCAAACACGGTTTGTGCTAGCTTCTTGAAACTTGAAACAGTAAAGTAGTTCTACATTCTATTTTTATTTTTTGTTTCCTCTGGATGTAGACCTAAGCAGAGACTGATGAAAGACACATTCACTGAAAGGCGTTGTTAGGCTGCCAAAATACTACAGTCTCCTGAAATATCAACATTTTATTTTTTCCTACCTTCATGATAATTTCAAGTAATGAGCAGTACACCAATAAAACGTGGATGTTCAAGTTGCGTTCTCCTAGGTTGAAGCATTCGTTTGCAGTAACAGTTTGAATTTTTAGTTTTCACTCTCTTTTCTCCTATATTGCCAGATGCAGTTCGAACTCTAAATCAAACATGGTTTGTGCTAGCTTCTTGAAACTTGACACAATAAAGTAGTTCTACGTTCTATCTCTAAGGTTTGTTTCCTCTTGATGTAGCCTTAAGCAGAGACCGGCGAATAACACTTTCAATGAAAGGCGTTGTTAAGCTTCCAAAAAACTACCGTCTCCTGAAATCTCAACATACATTTTTTCAACCAATCTTCATGATTCTTTCAAGTATTGATCAGTACACCAATCAAACGTGGATGCCCAAGTTTTGTTCTTCTAGGTTGTAGCATTCGTTTGCAGGAACAGTTAGAAATTATAGGTTTCACTCTGTTTTCTCCTATATTGACAGATGCAGTTAGAACTCTAAATCAAACACGGTTTGTGCTAGCTTCTTGAAACTTGACACAATAAAGTAGTTCTACCTTCTATCTCTAAGGTTTGTTTCCTCTTGTATCCTAAAGCTGGGACTGGCGAATAACACTTATACTGAAAGGGGTTGCCAAACTTCCAACACACTAGAGTCTCCTGAAATCTCAACATATATTTTTTCATCCAATCTTCATGATACTTTCAAGTAATGATCAGTACACCAATCCCACTTGGATGCCAAAGTTTAGTTCTCCTAGATTGAAGCATTCTTTTGGAGTAACAGTTTGAATTTTTAGGTTTCACTCTGTTTTCTCCTATATTGACAAATGTAGTTCGAACTCTAAATCAAACACGGTTTGTGCTAGCTTCTTGAAACTTGAAACAGTAAAGTAGTTCTACATTCTATTTTTACTTTTTGTTTCCTCTGGATGTAGACCTAAGCAGAGACAGACGAAAGACACATTCAATGAAAGGCATTGTTAGGCTGCCAAAATGCTACAGGCTCCTGAAATCTCAACATATTTTTTTTTCCGACCTTCATGATAATTTCAAGTAATGAGCAGTACACCAATAAAACGTGTATGTTCAAGTTCCGATTCCTAGGTTGAAGCATTCGTTTGCAGTAACAGTTTGAATTTTTAGTTTTCACTCTGTTTTCTCCTATATTGACAGATGCAGTTCGAACTCTAAATCAAACATGGTTTGTGCTAGCTTCTTGAAACTTGACACAATAAAGTAGTTCTATGTTCTATCTCTAAGGTTTGTTTCCTCTTGATGTAGCCTTAAGCAGAGACCGGCGAATAACACATTCAATGAAAGGCGTTGTTAAGCTTCCAAAAAACTACCGTCTCCTGAAATCTCAACATATATTTTTTCATCCAATCTTCATGATTCTTTCAAGTATTGATCAGTACACCAATCAAAATGGGTGCCCAAGTTTTGTTCTTCTAGGTTGTAGCATTCGTTTGCAGGAACAGTTAGAAATTATAGGTTTCACTCTGTTTTCTCCTATATTGACAGATGCAGTTAGAACTCTAAATCAAACACGGTTTGTGCTAGCTCCTTGAAACTTGACACAATAAAGTAGTTCTACGTTCTATCTCTAAGGTTTGTTTCCTCTTGTATCCTAAAGCTGGGACTGGCGAATAACACTTATACTGAAAGGGGTTGCCAAACTTCCAACACACTAGAGTCTCCTGAAATCTCAACATATATTTTTTCATCCTATCTTCATGATACTTTCAAGTAATGATCAGTACACCAATCCCACTTGGATGCCAAAGTTTAGTTCTCCTAGATTGAAGCATTCTTTTGGAGTAACAGTTTGAATTGTTAGGTTTCACTCTGTTTTCTCCTATATTGACAAATATATTTCGAACTCTAAATCAAACACGGTTTCTGCTAGCTTCATGAAACTTGAAACAGTAAAGTAGTTCTACATTCTATTTTTATTTTTTGTTTTTTCTGGATTTAGACCTAAGCAGAGACTGAGGAAAGACATATTCAATGGAAAGTGTTTTTAGGCTGCCAAAATACTACAGTCTCCTGAAATCTCAACATATTTTTTTCCCACCTTCATGATAATTTCAAGTAATGAGCAGTACACCAATAAAACATGGATGTTCAAGTTTCGTTCTCCTAGGTTGAAGCATTCGTTTGCAGTAACAGCTTGAATTTTTAGTTTTCACTCTGTTTTCTCCTATATTGACAGATGCAGTTCGAACTCTAAATCAAACATGGTTTGTGCTAGCTTCTTGAAACTTGACACAATAAAGTAGTTCTATGTTCTGTCTCTAAGGTTTGTTTCCTCTTGATGTAGCCTTAAGCAGAGACCGGCGAATAACACTTTCAATGAAAGGCGTTGTTAAGCTTCCAAAAAACTACCGTCTCCTGAAATCTCAACATATATTTTTTCATCCAATCTTCATGATTATTTCAAGTATTGTTCAGTACACCAATCAAACGTGGATGCCCAAGTTTTGTTCTTCTAGGTTGTAGCATTCGTTTGCAGGAACAGTTAGAAATTATAGGTTTCACTCTGTTTTCTCCTATATTGACAGATGGAGTTAGAACTCTAAATCAAACACGGTTTGTGCTAGCTTCTTGAAACTTGACACGATAAAGTAGTTCTATGTTCTATCTCTAAGGTTTGTTTCCTCTTGTATCATAAAGCTGGGACTGGCGAATAACACTTATACTGAAAGGGGTTGCCAAACTTCCAACACACTAGAGTCTCCTGAAATCTCAACATATATTTTTTCATCCTATCTTCATGATACTTTCAAGTAATGATCAGTACACCAATCCCACTTGGATGCCAAAGTTTAGTTCTCCTAGATTGAAGCATTCTTTTGGAGTAACAGTTTGAATTGTTAGGTTTCACTCTGTTTTCTCCTATATTGACAAATATATTTCGAACTCTAAATCAAACACGGTTTCTGCTAGCTTCATGAAACTTGAAACAGTAAAGTAGTTCTACATTCTATTTTTATTTTTTGTTTTTTCTGGATTTAGACCTAAGCAGAGACTGAGGAAAGACATATTCAAAGGAAAGTGTTTTTAGGCTGCCAAAATACTACAGTCTCCTGAAATCTCAACATATTTTTTTTCCCACCTTCATGATCATTTCAAGTAATGAGCAGTACACCAATAAAACGTGGATGTTCAAGTTTCGTTCTCCTAGGTTGAAGCATTCGTTTGCAGTAACAGCTTGAAATTTTAGTTTTCACTCTGTTTTCTCCTATATTGACAGATGCAGTTCGAACTCTAAATCAAACATGGTTTGTGCTAGCTTCTTGAAACTTGACACAATAAAGTAGTTCTACGTTCTATCTCTAAGGTTTGTTTCCTCTTGATGTAGCCTTAAGCAGAGACCGGCGAATAACACTTTCAATGAAAGGCGTTGATAAGCTTCCAAAAAACTACCGTCTCCTGAAATCTCAACATATATTTTTTCATCCAAAATTCATGATTCTTTCAAGTATTGATCAGTACACCAATCAAACGTGGATGCCCAAGTTCAGTTCTTCTAGGTTGTAGCATTCGTTTGCAGGAACAGTTATTAATTATAGGTTTCACTCTGTTTTCTCCTATATTGACAGATGCAGTTAGAACTCTAAATCAAACACGGTTTGTGCTAGCTTCTTGAAACTTGACACAAAAAAGTAGTTCTACGTTCTATCTCTAAGGTTTGTTTCCTCTTGATGTAGCCTTAAGCAGAGACTGGCGAATAACACTTTCAATGAAAGGCGTTGTTAAGCTTCCAAAAAACTACCGTCTCCTGAAATCTCAACATATATTTTTTCATCCAATCTTCATGATTCTTTCAAGTATTGATCAGTACACCAATCAAACGTGGATGCCCAAGTTCTGTTCTTCTAGGTTGTAGCATTCGTTTGCAGGAACAGTTAGAAATTATAGGTTTCACTCTGTTTTCTCCTATATTGACAGATGCAGTTAGAACTCTAAATCAAACACGGTTTGTGCTAGCTTCTTGAAACTTGACACAATAAAGTAGTTCTACGTTCTATCTCTAAGGTTTGTTTCCTCTTGTATCCTAAAGCTGGGACTGGCGAATAACACTTATACTAAAAGGGGTTGCCAAACTTCCAACACACTAGAGTCTCCTGAAATCTCAACATATATTTTTTTATCCAATCTTCATGATACTTTCAAGTAATGATCAGTACAACAATCCCAATTGGATGCCAAAGTTTAGTTCTCCTAGATTGAAGCATTCTTTTGGAGTAACAGTTTGACTTTTTAGGTTTCACTCTGTTTTCTCCTATATTGACAAATGTAGTTCGAACTCTAAATCAAACACGATTTGTGCTAGCTTCTTTAAACTTGAAACAGTAAAGTAGTTCTACATTCTATATTTATTCTTTGTTTCCTCTGGATGTAGACCTAAGCAGAGACTGACGAAAGACACATTCAATGAAAGGCGTTGTTAGGCTGCCAAAATACTACAGTCTCCTGAAATCTCAACATATTTTTTTTCCGACCTTCATGATAATTTCATGTAATCAGCAGTACACCAATAAAACGTGGATGTTCAAGTTTCGTTCTCCTAGGTTGAAGCATTCGTTTGCAGTAACAGTTTGAATTTTTAGTTTTCACTCCGTTTTCTCCTATATTGACAGATGCAGTTCGAACTCTAAATCAAATATGGTTTGTGCTAGCTTCTTGAAACTTGGCACAATAAAGTAGTTCTACGTTATATCTCTAAGGTTTGTGTCCTCTTGATGTAGCCTTAAGCAGAGACTGGCGAATAACACTTTCAATGAAAGGCGTTGTTAAGCACACAAAAAACTACCGTCTCCTGAAATCTCAACATATATTTTTTCATCCAATCTTCATGATTCTTTCAATATTGATCAGTACACCAATCAAACGTGGATGCCCAAGTTTTGTTCTTCTAGGTTGTAGCATTCGTTTGCAGGAACAGTTAGAAATTATAGGTTTCACTCTGTTTTCTCCTATATTGACAGATGCAGTTAGAACTCTAAATCAAACGCGGTTTGTGCTAGCTTCTTGAAACTTGACACAATAAAGTAGTTCTACGTTCTATCTCTAAGGTTTGTTTCCTCTTGTATCCTAAAGCTGGGACTGGCGAATAACACTTATACTGAAAGTGGTTGCCAAACTTCCAACACACAAGAGTCTCCTGAAATCTCAGCATATATTTTTTCATCCAATCTTCATGATACTTTCAAGTAATGATCAGTACACCAATCCCACTTGGATGCCAAAGTTTAGTTCTCCTAGATTGAAGCATTCTTTTGGAGTAACAGTTTGAATTTTTAGGTTTCACTCTGTTTTCTCCTATATTGACAAATGTAGTTCGAACTCTAAATCAAACACGGTTTGTGCTAGCTTCTTGAAACTTGAAACAGTAAAGTAGTTCTACATTCTATTTTTATTTTTTGTTTCCTCTGGATGTAGACCTAAGCAGAGACTGATGAAAGACACATTCAATGAAAGGCGTTGTTAGGCTGCCAAAATACTACAGTCTCCTGAAATCTCAACATATTTTTTTTCCGACCTTCATGATCATTTCAAGTAATGAGCAGTACACCAATAAAACGTGGATGTTCAAGTTCCGTTCTCCTAGGTTGAAGCATTCGTTTGCAGTAACAGTTTGAATCTTTAGTTTTCTCTCTCTTTTCTCCTATATTGACAGATGCAGTTCGAACTCTAAATCAAACATGGTTTGTGCTAGCTTCTTGAAACTTGACACAAAAAGTACTTCTACATTCTATCTCTAAGGTTTGTTTCCTCTTGATGTAGCCTTAAGCAGAGACTGGCGAATAACACTTTCAATGAAAGGCGTTGTTAAGCTTCCAAAAAACTACCGTCTCCTGAAATCTCAACATATATCTTTTCATCCAATCTTCATGATTCTTTCAAGTATTGATCAGTACACCAATCAAACGTGGATGCCCAAGTTTTGTTCTTCTAGGTTGTAGCTTTCGTTTGCAGGAACAGTTAGAAATTATAGGTTTCACTCTGTTTTCTCCTATATTGACAGATGCAGTTAGAACTCTAAATCAAACACGGTTTGTGCTAGCTTCTTGAAACTTGACACAAGAAAGTAGTTTACGTTCTATCTCTAAGGTTTGTTTCCTCTTGTATCCTAAAGCTGGGACTGGCGAATAACACTTATACTGAAAGGGGTTGCCAAACTTCCAACACACTAGAGTCTCCTGAAATCTCAACATATATTTTTTCATCCAATCTTCATGATACTTTCAAGTAATGATCAGTACACGAATCCCACTTGGATGCCAAAGTTTAGTTCTCCTAGATTGAAGCATTCTTTTTTAGTAACAGTTTGAATTTTTAGGTTTCACTCTGTTTTCTCCTATATTGACAAATGTAGTTCGAACTCTAAATCAAACACGGTTTGTGCTAGCTTCTTGAAACTTGAAACAGTAAAGTAGTTCTACATTCTATTTTTATTTTTTGTTTCCTCTGGATGTAGACCTAAGCAGAGACTGACGAAAGACACATTCAATGAAAGGCGTTGTTAGGCTGCCAAAATACTACAGTCTCCTGAAATCTCAACATATTTTTTTTTCCGACCTTCATGATCATTTCAAGTAATGAGCAGTACACCAATAAAACGTGGATGTTCAAGTTTCGTTCTCCTAGCTTGAAGCATTCGTTTGCAGTAACAGTTTGAATTTTTAGTTTTCACTCTGTTTTCTCCTATATTGACAGATGCAGTTCGAACTCTAAATCAAACATGGTTTGTGCTAGCTTCATGAAACTTGACACAATAAAGTAGTTCTACGTTCTATCTCTAAGGTTTGTTTCCTCTTGATGTAGCCTTAAGCAGAGACTGGCGAATAACACTTTCAATGAAAGGCGTTTTTAAGCTTCCAAAAAACTACCGTCTCCTGAAATCTCAACATATATTTTTTCATCCAATCTTCATGATTCTTTCAAGTATTGATCAGTACACCAATCAAACGTGGATGCCCAAGTTTTGTTCTTCTAGGTTGTAGCATTCGTTTGCAGGAACAGTTAGAAATTATAGGTTTCACTCTGTTTTCTCCTATATTGACAGATGCAGTTAGAACTCTAAATCAAACACGGTTTGTGCTAGCTTCTTGAAACTTGACACAATAAAGTAGTTCTACGTTCTATCTCTAAGGTTTGTTTCCTCTTGTATCCTAAAGCTGGGACTGGCGAATAACACTTATACTGAAAGGGGTTGCCAAACTTCCAAAACACTAGAGTCTCCTGAAATCTCAACATATATGTTTTCATCCAATCTTCATGATACTTTCAAGTAATGAGCAGTACACCAATCCCACTTGGATGCCAAAGTTTAGTTCTCCTAGATTGAAGCATTCTTTTGGAGTAACAGTTTGAATTTTTAGGTTTCACTCTGTTTTCTCCTATATTGACAAATGTAGTTCGAACTTTAAATCAAACATGGTTTGTGCTAGCTTCTTGAAACTTGAAAAAGTAAAGTAGTTCTACATTCTATTTTTATTTTTTGTTTCCTCTGGATGTAGACCTAAGTAGAGACTGACGAAAGACACATTCAATGAAAGGCGTTGTTAGGCTGCCAAAATACTACAGTCTCCTGAAATCTCAACATATTTTTTTCCGACCTTCATGATCATTTCAATTAATGAGAGGTACACCAATAAAACGTGGATGTTCAAGTTACGTTCTCCTAGCTTGAAGCATTCGTTTGCAGTAACAGTTTGAATTTTTAGTTTTCACTCTGTTTTCTCCTATATTGACAGATGAAGTTCGTACTCTAAATCAAACATGGTTTGTGCTAGCTTCTTGAAACTTGACACAATAAAGTAGTTCTACGTTCTATCTCTAAGGTTTGTTTCCTCTTGATGTAGCCTTAAGCAGAGACTGGCGAATAACACTTTCAATGAAAGGCGTTGTCTAAGCTTCCGAAAATCTACCGTCTCCTGAAATCTCAACATATATTTTTTCATCCAATCTTCATGATTCTTTCAAGTATTGATCAGTACACCAATCAAACGTGGATGCCCAAGTTTTGTTCTTCTAGGTTGTAGCATTCGTTTGCAGGAACAGTTAGAAATTATAGGTTTCACTCTGTTTTCTCCTATATTGACAGATGCAGTTAGAACTCTAAATCAAACACGGTTTGTGCTAGCTTCTTGAAACTTGACACGATAAAGTAGTTCTACGTTCTATCTCTAAGGTTTGTTTCCTCTTGTATCCTAAAGCTGGGACTGGCGAATAACACTTATACTGAAAGGGGTTGCCAAACTTCCAACACACTAGAGTCTCCTGAAATCTCAACATATATTTTTTCATCCAATCTTCATGATACTTTCAATTAATGATCAGTACACCAATCCCACTTGGATGCCAAAGTTTAGTTCTCCTAGATTGAAGCATTCTTTTGGAGTAACAGTTTGAATTTTTAGGTTTCACTCTGTTTTCTCCTATATTGACAAATGTAGTTCGAACTCTAAATCAAACACGGTTTGTGCTAGCTTCTTGAAACTTGAAACAGTAAAGTAGTTCTACATTCTATTTTTATTTTTTGTTTCCTCTGGATGTAGACCTAAGCAGAGACTGACGAAAGACACATTCAATGAAAGGCATTGTTAGGCTGCCAAAATACTACAGGCTCCTGAAATCTCAACATATTTTTTTTCCGACCTTCATGATAATTTCAAGTAATGAGCAGTACACCAATAAAACGTGGATGTTCAAGTTCCGTTCTCCTAGGTTGAAGCATTCGTTTGCAGTAACAGTTTGAATTTTTAGTTTTCACTCTGTTTTCTCCTATATTGACAGATGCAGTTCGAACTCTAAATCAAACATGGTTTGTGCTAGCTTCTTGAAACTTGACACAATAAAGTAGTTCTACGTTCTATCTCTAAGGTTTGTTTCCTCTTGATGTAGCCTTAAGCAGAGACTGGCGAATAACACTTTCAATGAAAGGCGTTGTCTAAGCTTCCGAAAAACTACTGTCTCCTGAAATCTCAACATATATTTTTTCATCCAATCTTCATGATTCTTTCAAGTATTGATCAGTACACCAATCAAACGTGGATGCCCAAGTTTTGTTCTTCTAGGTTGTAGCATTCGTTTGCAGGAACAGTTAGAAATTATAGGTTTCACTCTGTTTTCTCCTATATTGACAGATGCAGTTAGAACACTAAATCAAACACGGTTTGTGCTAGCTTCTTGAAACTTGACACAATAAAGTAGTTCTACGTTCTATTTCTAAGGTTTGTTTCCTCTTGTATCCTAAAGCAGGGACTGGCGAATAACACTTATACTGAAAGGGGATGCCAAACTTCCAACACACTAGAGTCTCCTGAAATCTCAACATATATTTTTTCATCCAATCTTCATGATACTTTCAAGTAATGATCAGTACACCCATCCCACTTGGATGCCAAAGTTTAGTTCTCCTAGATTGAAGCATTCTTTTGGAGTAACAGTTTGAATTTTTAATTTTCACTCTGTTTTCTCCTATATTGACAAATGTAGTTCGAACTCTAAATCAAACACGGTTTGTGCTAGCTTCTTGAAACTTGAAACAGTAAAGTAGTTCTACATTCTATTTTTATTTTTTGTTTCCTCTGGATGTAGACCTAAGCAGAGACTGACGAAAGACACATTCAATGAAAGGCGTTGTTAGGCTGCCAAAATACTTCAGTCTCCTGAAATCTCAACATATTTTTTTTCCGACCTTCATGATCATTTCAAGTAATGAGCAGTACACCAATAAAACGTGGATGTTCAAGTTTCGTTCTCCTAGCTTGAAGCATTCGTTTGCAGTAACAGTTTGAATTTTTAGTTTTCACTCTGTTTTCTCCTATATTGACAGATGCAGTTCGAACTCTAAATCAAACATGGTTTGTGCTAGCTTTTTGAAACTTGACACAATAAAGTAGTTCTACCTTCTATCTCTAAGGTTTGTTTCCTCTTGATGTAGCCTTAAGCAGAGACTGGCGAATAACACTTTCAATGAAAGGCGTTGTTAAGCTTCCAAAAAACTACGGTCTCCTGAAATCTCAACATATATTTTTTCATCCAATCTTCATGATTCTTTCAAGTATTGATCAGTACACCAATCAAACGTGGATGCCCAAGTTTTGTTCTTCTAGGTTGTAGCATTCGTTTGCAGGAACAGTTAGAAATTATAGGTTTCACTCTGTTTTCTCCTATATTGACAGATGCAGTTAGAACTCTAAATCAAACACGGTTTGTGCTAGCTTCTTGAAACTTGACACAATAAAGTAGTTCTACGTTCTATCTCTAAGGTTTGTTTCCTCTTGATGTAGCCTTAAGCAGAGACTGGCGAATAACACTTTCAATGAAAGGCGTTGTTAAGCTTACGAAAAACTACCGTCTCCTGAAATCTCAACATATATTTTTTCATCCAATCTTCATGATTCTTTAAAGTATTGATCAGTACACCAATCAAACGTGGATGCCCATGTTTTGTTCTTCTAGGTTGTAGCATTCGTTTGCAGGAACAGTTAGAAATTATAGGTTTCACTCTGTTTTCTCCTATATTGACAGATGCAGTTAGAACTCTAAATGAAACACGGTTTGTGCTAGCTTCTTGAAACTTGACACGATAAAGTAGTTCTACGTTCTATCTCTAAGGTTTGTTTCCTCTTGTATCCTAAAGCTGGGACTGGCGAATAACACTTATACTGAAAGGGGTTGCCAAACTTCCAACACACTAGAGTCTCCTGAAATCTCAACATATATTTTTTCATCCAATCTTCATGATACTTTCAAGTAATGATCAGAACACCAATCCCATATGGATGCCAAAGTTAGGTTCTCCTAGATTGAAGCATTCTTTTGGAGTAACAGTTTGAATTTTTAGGTTTCACTCTGTTTTCTCCTATATTGACAAATGTAGTTCGAACTCTAAATCAAACACGGTTTGTGTTAGCTTCTTGAAACTTGAAACAGTAAAGTAGTTCTACATTCTCTTTTTATTTTTTGTTTCCTCTGGATGTAGACCTAAGCAGAGACTGACGAAAGACACATTCAATGAAAGGCGTTGTTAGGCTGCCAAAATACTACAGGCTCCTGAAATCTCAACATATTTTTTTTTTCCGACCTTCATGATAATTTCAAGAAATGAGCAGTACACCAATAAAACGTGGATGTTCAAGTTCCGTTCTCCTAGGTTGAAGCATTCGTTTGCAGTAACAGTTTGAATTTTTAGTTTTCACTCTGTTTTCTCCTATATTGACAGATGCATTTCGAACTCTAAATCAAACATGGTTTGTGCTAGCTTCTTGAAACTTGACACAATAAAGTAGTTCTACGTTCTATCTGTAAGGTTTGTTTCCTCTTGATGTAGCCGTAAGCAGAGACTGGCGAATAACACTTTCAATGAAAGGCGTTGTTAAGCTTCCGAAAAACTACCGTCTCCTGAAATCTCAACATATATTTTTTCATCCAATCTTCATGATTCTTTCAAGTATTGATCAGTACACCAATCAAACGTGGATGCCCAAGTTTTGTTCTTCTAGGTTGTAGCATTCGTTTGCAGGAACAGTTAGAAATTATAGGTTTCACTCTGTTTTCTCCTATATTGACAGATGCAGTTAGAACACTAAATCAAACACGGTTTGTGCTAGCTTCTTGAAACTTGACACAATAAGGTAGTTCTACGTTCTATCTCTAAGGTTTGTTTCCTCTTGTATCCTAAAGCTGGGACTGGCGAATAACACTCATACTGAAAGAGGTTGCCAAACTTCCAACACACTAGAGTCTCCTGAAATCTCAACATATATTTTTTCATCCAATCTTCATGATACTTTCAAGTAATGATCAGTACACCAATCCCACTTGGATGCGAAAGTTTACTTCTCCTAGATTGAAGCATTCTTTTGGAGTAACAGTTTGAATTTTTAGGTTTCACTCTGTTTGCTCCTATATTGACAAATGTATTTCGATCTCTAAATCAAACACGGTTTGTGCTAGCTTCTTGAAACTTGTAACAGTAAAGTAGTTCTACATTCTATTTTTATTTTTTGTTTCCTCTGGATGTAGACCTAAGCAGAGACTGACGAAAGACACATTCAATGAAAGGCGTTGTTAGGCTGCCAAAATAATACAGTCTCCTGAAATCTCAACATATTTTTTTTTTCCGACCTTCATGATAATTTCATGTAATCAGCAGTACACCAATAACACGTGGATGTTCAAGTTTCGTTCTAATAGGTTGAAGCATTCATTTGCAGTAACAGTTTGAATTTTTAGTTTTCACTCTGTTTTCTCCTATATTGACAGATGCAGTTCGAACTCTAAATCAAACATGGTTTGTGCTAGCTTCTTGAAACTTGACACAATAAAGTAGTTCCACGTTCTATCTCTAAGGTTTGTTTCCTCTTGATGTAGCCTTAAGCAGAGACTGGCGAATAACACTTTCAATGAAAGGCGTTGTTAAGCTTCCAAAAAACTACCGTCTCCTGAAATCTCAACATATATTTTTTCATCCAATCTTCATGATTCTTTCAAGTATTGATCAGTACACCAATCAAACGTGGATGCCCAAGTTTTGTTCTTCTAGGTTGTAGCATTCGTTTGCAGGAACAGTTAGAAATTATAGGTTTCACTCTGTTTTCTCCTATATTGACAGATGCAGTTAGAACTCTAAATCAAACACGGTTTGTGCTAGCTTCTTGAAACTTGACACAATAAAGTAGTTCTACGTTCTATCTCTAAGGTTTGTTTCCTCTTGTATCCTAAAGCAGGGACTGGCGAATAACACTTATACTGAAAGGGGTTGCCAAATTTCCAACACACTACAGTCTCCTGAAATCTCAACATATATTTTTTCATCCAATCTTCATGATACTTTCAAGTAATGATCAGTACACCAATCCCACTTGGATGCCAAAATTTAGTTCTCCTAGATTGAAGCATTCTTTTGGAGTAACAGTTTGAATTTTTAGGTTTCACTCTGTTTTCTCCTATATTGACAAATGTAGTTCGAACTCTAAATCAAACACGGTTTGTGCTAGCTTCTTGAAACTTGAAACAGTAAAGTAGTTCTACATTCTATTTTTATTTTTTGTTTCCTCTGGATGTAGACCTAAGCAGAGACGGACGAAAGACACATTCAATGAAAGGCGTTGTTAGGCTGCCAAAATACTACAGTCTCCTGAAATCTCAACATATTTTTTTTTCCGACCTTCATAATCATTTCAAGTAATGAGCAGTACACCAATAAAACGTGGATGTTCAAGTTTCGTTCTCCTAGCTTGAAGCATTCGTTTGCAGTAACAGTTTGAATTATTAGTTTTCACTCTGTTTTCTCCTATATTGACAGATGCAGTTCGAACCCTAAATCAAACATGGTTTGTGCTAGCTTCTTGAAACTTGACACAATAAAGTAGTTCTACGTTCTATCTCTAAGGTTTGCTTCCTCTTGATGTAGCCTTAAGCAGAGACTGGCGAATAACACTTTCAATGAAAGGCGTTGTTAAGCTTCCAAAAAACTACCGTCTCCTGAAATCTCAACATATATTTTTTCATCCAATCTTCATGATTCTTTCAAGTATTGATCAGTACACCAATCAAACGTGGATGCCCATGTTTTGTTCTTCTAGGTTGTAGCATTCGTTTGCAGGAACAGTTAGAAATTATAGGTTTCACTCTGTTTTCTCCTATATTGACAGATGCAGTTAGAACTCTAAATGAAACACGGTTTGTGCTAGCTTCTTGAAACTTGACACAATAAAGTAGTTCTACGTTCTATCTCTAAGGTTTGCTTCCTCTTGATGTAGCCTTAAGCAGAGACTGGCGAAAAACACTTTCATTGAAAGGCGTTGTTAAGCTTCCAAAAAACTACCGTCTCCTGAAATCTCAACATATATCTTTTCATCCCATCTTCATGATTCTTTCAAGTATTGATCTGTACACCAATCAAACGTGGATGCCCAAGTTTTGTTCTTCTAGGTTGTAGCATTCGTTTGCAGGAACAGTTAGAAATTATAGGTTTCACTCTGTTTTCTCCTATATTGACAGATGCATTTAGAACTCTAAATCAAACACGGTTTGTGCTAGCTTCTTGAAACTTGACACAGTAAAGTAGTTCTACGTTCTATCTCTAAGGTTTGTTTCCTCTTGTATCCTAACGCTGGGACTGGCGAATAACACTTATACTGAAAGGGGTTGCCAAACTTCCAACACACTAGAGTCTCCTGAAATCTCAACATATATTTTTTCATCCAATTTTCATGATACTTTCAAGTAATGATCAGAACACCAATCCCACATGGATGCCAAAGTTTAGTTCTCCTAAATTGAAGCATTCTTTTGGTGTAACAGTTTGAATTTTTAGGTTTCACTCTGTTTTCTCCTATATTGACAAATGTAGTTCGAACTCTAAATCAAACACGGTTTGTGTTAGTTTCT
Source organism: Callospermophilus lateralis (assembly GCF_048772815.1). Lineage (NCBI taxonomy): Eukaryota > Metazoa > Chordata > Mammalia > Rodentia > Sciuridae > Callospermophilus > Callospermophilus lateralis. The sequence continues at coordinate 5,758 of NW_027516448.1, read as the reverse complement.
TGAAACTTGAAACAGTAAAGTAGTTCTACATTCTATTTTTATTTTTTGTTTCCTCTGGATGTAGACCTAAGCAGAGACTGACGAAAGACACATTCAATGAAAGGCGTTGTTAGGCTGCCAAAATACTACAGGCTCCTGAAATCTCAACATATTTTTTTTTTCCGACCTTCATTATAATTTCAAGAAATGAGCAGTACACCAATAAAACGTGCATGTTCAAGTTCCGTTCTCCTAGGTTGAAGCATTCGTTTGCAGTAACAGTTTGAATTTTTAGTTTTCACTCTGTTTTCTCCTATATTGACAGATGCATTTCGAACTCTAAATCAAACATGGTTTGTGCTAGCTTCTTGAAACTTGACACAATAAAGTAGTTCTACGTTCTATCTCTAAGGTTTGTTTCCTCTTGATGTAGCCGTAAGCAGAGACTGGCGAATAACACTTTCAATGAAAGGCGTTGTTAAGCTTCCGAAAAACTACCGTCTCCTGAAATCTCAACATATATTTTTTCATCCAATCTTCATGATTCTTTCAAGTATTGATCAGTACACCAATCAAACGTGGATGCCCAAGTTTTGTTCTTCTAGGTTGTAGCATTCGTTTGCAGGAACAGTTAGAAATTATAGGTTTCACTCTGTTTTCTCCTATATTGACAGATGCAGTTAGAACACTAAATCAAACACGGTTTGTGCTAGCTTCTTGAAACTTGACACAATAAAGTAGTTCTACGTTCTATCTCTAAGGTTTGTTTCCTCTTGTATCCTAAAGCTGGGACTGGCGAATAACACTCATACTGAAAGAGGTTGCCAAACTTCCAACACACTAGAGTCTCGTGAAATCTCAACATATATTTTTTCATCCAATCTTCATGATACTTTCAAGTAATGAGCAGTACACCAATCCCACTTGGATGCCAAAGTTTACTTCTCCTAGATTGAAGCATTCTTTTGGAGTAACAGTTTGAATTTTTAGGTTTCACTCTGTTTGCTCCTATATTGACAAATGTAGTTCGAACTCTAAATCAAACACGGTTTGTGCTAGCTTCTTGAAACTTGAAAGAGTAAAGTAGTTCTACATTCTATTTTTATTTTTTGTTTCCTCTGGATGTAGACCTAAGCAGAGACTGACGAAAGACACATTCAATGAAAGGCGTTGTTAGGCTGCCAAAATAATACAGTCTCCTGAAATCTCAACATATTTTTTTTTCCGACCTTCATGATCATTTCAAGTAATGAGAGGTACACCAATAAAACGTGGATGTTCAAGTTTCGTTCTCCTAGGTTGAAGCATTCGTTTGCAGTAACAGTTTGAATTTTTAGTTTTCACTCTGTTTTCTCCTATATTGACAGATGCAGTTCTAACTCTAAATCAAACATGTTTTGTGCTAGCTTCTTGAAACTTGACACAATAAAGTAGTTCTACGTTCTATCTCTAAGGTTTGTTTCCTCTTGATGTAGCCTTAAGCAGAGACTGGCGAATAACACTTTCAATGAAAGGCGTTGTTAAGCTTCCAAAAAACTACCGTCTCCTGAAATCTCAACATATATTTTTTCATCCAATCTTCATGATTCTTTCAAGTATTGATCAGTACACCAATCAAACGTGGATGCCCAAGTTTTGTTCTTCTAGGTTGTAGCATTCGTTTGCAGGAACAGTTAGAAATTATAGGTTTCACTCTTTTTTCTCCTATATTGACAGATGCAGTTAGAACTCTAAATCAAACACGGTTTGTGCTAGCTTCTTGAAACTTGACACAATAAAGTAGTTCTACGTTCTATCTCTAAGGTTTGTTTCCTCTTGTATCCTAAAGCTGGGACTGGCGAATAACACTTATACTGAAAGGGGTTGCCAAACTTCCAACACACTAGAGTCTCCTGAAATCTCAACATATATTTTTTTATCCAATCTTCATGATACTTTCAAGTAATGTTCAGTACACCAATCCCACTTGGATGCCAAAGTTTAGTTCTCCTAGATTGAAGCATTCTTTTGGAGTAACAGTTTGAATTTTTAGGTTTCACTCTGTTTTCTCCTATATTGACAAATGTAGTTCGAACTCTAAATCAAACACGGTTTGTGCTAGCTTCTTGAAACCTGAAACAGTAAAGTAGTTCTACATTCTATTTTTATTTTTTGTTTCCTCTGGATGTAGAACTAAGCAGAGACTGACGAAAGACACATTCAATGAAAGGCGTTGTTAGGCTGCCAAAATAATACAGTCTCCTGAAATCTCAACATATTTTTTTTTCCGACCTTCATGATCATTTCAAGTAATGAGAGGTACACCAATAAAACGTGGATGTTCAAGTTTCGTTCTCCTAGGTTGAAGCATTCGTTTGCAGTAACAGTTTGAATTTTTAGTTTTCACTCTGTTTTCTCCTATATTGACAGATGCAGTTCAAACACTAAATCAAACATGGTTTGTGCTAGCTTCTTGAAACTTGACACAATAAAGTAGTTCTACGTTCTATCTCTAAGGTTTGTTTCCTCTTGATGTAGCCTTAAGCAGAGACTGGCGAATAACTCTTTCAATGAAAGGCGTTGTTGAGCTTCCAAAAAACTACCGTCTCCTGAAATCTCAACATATATTTTTTCATCCAATCTTCATGATTCTTTCAAGTATTGATCAGTACACGAATCAAACGTGAATGCCCAAGTTTTGTTCTTCTAGGTTGTAGCATTCGTTTGCAGGAACAGTTAGAAATTATAGGTTTCACTCTGTTTTCTCCTATATTGACAGATGCAGTTAGAACTCTAAATCAAACACGGTTTGTGCTAGCTTCTTGAAACTTGACTCAGTAAAGTAGTTCTAGGTTCTATCTCTAAAGTTTGTTTCCTCTTGTATCCTAAAGCTGGGACTGGCGAATAACACTTATACTGAAAGGGGTTGCCAAACGTCCAACACACTAGAGTCTCCTGAAATCTCAACATATATTTTTTCATCCAATCTTCATGATACTTTCAAGTAATGATCAGTACACCAATCCCACTTGGATGCCAAAGTTTAGTTCTCCTAGATTGAAGCATTCTTTTGGAGTAACAGTTTGAATTTTTAGGTTTCACTCTGTTTTCTCCTATATTGACAAATGTAGTTCGAACTCTAAATCAAACACGGTTTGTGCTAGCTTCTTGAAACTTGAAACAGTAAAGTAGTTCTACAATCTATTTTATTTTTTGTTTCCTGTGGATGTAGACCTAAGCAGAGACTGACGAAAGATACATTTAATGAAAGGCGTTGTTAGGCTGCCAAAATACTACAGGCTTTTGAAATCTCAACATATTTTTTTTTTCCGAACTTCATGATAATTTCAAGTAATGAGCAGTACGCCAATAAAACGTGGATGTTCAAGTTCCGTTCTCCTAGGTTGAAGCATTCGTTTGCAGTAACAGTTTGAATTTTTAGTTTTCACTCTGTTTTCCCCTATATTGACAGATGCAGTTTGAACTCTAAATCAAACATGGTTTGTGCTAGCTTCTTGAAACTTGACACAATAAAGTAGTTCTACGTTCTATCTCTAATGTTTGGTTCCTCTTGATGTAGCCTTAAGCAGAGACTGTCGAATAACACTTTCAATGAAAGGCGTTGTTAAGCTTCCAAAAAACTACCGTCTCCTGAAATCTCAACATACATTTTTTCATACAATCTTCATGATTCTTTCAAGTATTGATCAGTACACCAATCAAACGTGGATGCCCAAGTTTTGTTCTTCTAGGTTGTAGCATTCGTTTGCAGGAACAGTTAGAAATTGTAGGTTTCACTCTGTTTTCTCCTATATTGACAGATGCAGTTAGAACTCTAAATCAAACACGTTTTGTGCTAGCTTCTTGAAACTTGACACAATAAAGTAGTTCTACGTTCTATCTCTAAGGTTTGTTTCCTCTTGTATCCTAAAGCTGGGACTGGCGAATAACACTTATACTGAAAGGGGTTGCCAAACTTCCAACACACTAGAGTCTCCTGAAATCTCAACATATATTTTTTTCATCCAAACTTCATGATACTTAGAAGTAATGATCAGTACACCAATCCCACTTGGATGCCAAAGTTTAGTTCAACTAAATTGAAGCATTCTTTTGGATTAACATTTTGAATTTTTAGGTTTCAGTCTGTTTTCTCCTATATTGACAAATGTAGTTTGAACTCTAAATCAAACACGGTTTGTGCTAGCTTCTTGAAACTTGAAACTGTAAAGTAGTTCTACATTCTATTTTTACTTTTTGTTTCCTCTGGATGTAGACCTAAGCAGAGACTGACGAAAGACACATTCAATGAAAGGCGTTGTTAGGCTGCCAAAATACTACAGTCTCCTGAAATCTCAAGATATTTTTTCTCCGGCCTTCATGATAATTTCAGGTAATGAGCAGTACACCAATAAAACGTGGATGTTCAAGTTTCGTTCTCCTAGGTTGAAGCATTCGTTTGCAGTAACAGTTTGAATTTTTAGTTTTCACTCTGTTTTCTCCTATATTGACAGATGCAGTTCGAACTCCAAATCAAGCATGGTTTGTGCTAGCTTCTTGAAAATTGACACAATAAAGTAGTTCTACGTTCTATCTCTAAGGTTTGTTTCCTCTTGATGTAGCCTTAAGCAGAGACTGGCGAATAACACTTTCAATGAAAGGCGTTGTTTAGCTTCCAAAAAACTACCGTCTCCAGAAATCTCAACATATATTTTTTAATCCAATCTTCATGATTCTTTCAAGTATTGATCAGTACACCAATCAAACGTGGATGCCCAAGTTTTGTTCTTCTAGGTTGTAGCATTCGTTTGCAGGAACAGTTAGAAATTATAGGTTTCACTCTGTTTTCTCCTATATTGACAGATGCAGTTAGAACTCTAAATCAAACTCGGTTTGTACTAGCTTCTTGAAACTTGACACAATAAAGTAGTTCTACGTTCTATCTCTAAGGTTTGTTTCCTCTTGTATCCTAAAGCTGGGACTGGCGAATAACACTTATACTGAAAGGGGTTGCCAAACTTCCAACACACTAGAGTCTCCTGAAATCTCAACTTATATTTTTTCATCCAATCTTCATGATACTTTCAAGTAATGATCAGTACACCAATCCCACTTGGATGCCAAAGTTTAGTTCTCCTAGATTGAAGCATTCTTTTGGAGTAACAGTTTGAATTTTTAGGTTTCACTCTGTTTTCTCCTAATTTGACAAATGTAGTTTGAACTCTAAATCAAACACGGTTTGTGCTAGCTTCTTTAACTTGAAACAGTAAAGTAGTTCTACATTCTATTTTTATTTTTTGTTTCCTGTGGATGTAGACCTAAGCAGAGACTGACGAAAGACACATTCAATGAAAGGCGTTGTTAGGCTGCCAAAATACTACAGGCTCCTGAAATCTCAACATATTTTTTTTCCAACCTTCATGATAATTTCAAGTAATGAGCAGTACACCAATAAAACGTGGATGTTCAAGTTTCGTTCTCCTAGGTTGAAGCATTCGTTTGCAGTAACAGTTTGAATTTTTAGTTTTCACTCTGTTTTCTCCTATATTGACAGATGCAGTTCGACTCTAAATCAAACATGGTTTGTGCTAGCTTCTTGAAACTTGACACAATAAAGTAGTTCTATGTTCTATCTCTAAGGTTTGTTTCCTCTTGATGTAGCCTTAAGCAGAGACTGGCGAATAACACTTTCAATGAAAGGCGTTGTTATGCTTCCAAAAAACGACCGTCTCCTGAAATCTCAACATACATTTTTTCATTCAATCTTCATGATTCTTTCAAGTATTGATCAGTACACCAA
>NW_027516447.1:0-59032 GCF_048772815.1 Callospermophilus lateralis | reverse complement strand
GTGGAGGCCTTTTCCCTCCTTCGCTCACATCCTGAACTATGCTTCTCCAATAGATCCTCACCCTCAGCCTTCTGCTCTAGACTCTCTGCTGTCACTCCCACCTCAGCAACCTGATTTCTCCCCTCCAATTACTAGATCAAGAACCCAAATCTCCGCCAGTTCTCAGACCATTGCCTCCTTGCTGAGGTAGCAGGTACTGAGGCACCCCTCCACGACTCACTCCTCTCTTCTCCTGTCAGTGCCCGCAACGGGTCCACCAAGTCTCTTACCAGCTAACCCAAATGTCAAACCAGGTGAGGAGAACCCTCAGTCACCAATCCAAGATGTAATGAAAATGGTCTTTAATGATGTTTGTCGTCACTGAAAACAGGTTACTTATTATTTAAAGTCCCTCACAGGCTTTTTGGGAACACACTCCCATCTTCCCCTCAGCTCTATCTGTTCTACTGCTCACGTTTTTGTTGATAGAAAAATCCCAAACCCCTTTACCATTATTCTTTTACATTTCTCCTTCCTCATACTCATATCCACAAAGCTGCTTTCACCCCCAGCCTTCCCCGTCTTCCCCCTCTATACCAGGCCCACAGAAAAGTCTTTACTGACCTTCTCTAGAAGTCCTCACCATGGCTGACTTTAGGACTTTCAGCTACAGAGTCCCTATAAAAGAGTTCAATGTAGATAAACTTCCTGTTTTCATGTTGCCTGTTCTTCTTGTTCACTGGCTGGAAAAATCAGCACTCCTAAGCTAGACACCCACTTACTAGTTTTTCACAAAATATGTGAACAAGGCCGCTGACCTTGAGCTGGGGCTTCACAGAGATGGCTACATTTCTAAGATAAAGAAGGTACCAACTGGGCTCCATGGTAACAGCTGGCAGGGAGAAAAAAAAAGAGAAGAAAAAAGCTCTCCCCATCCCAGGTGTCATTAAAAATGTAACTTGTCCAGAACAGAGGAAAAAAAACAAAAACAAAAACTTTTTTTTTTTGTGAACTTCTGCAGACTGTGAACTTCTGATCCCCTTCCGTTACATGTTGGGTACAAAATTCTGAAACTACCTAAACTTGGGGTTCAGGGGATTAATTGATTACAACAGAAGCTATGCCTTCTAAATCAGGTTGCAACTAAACAGGACTGTTTCCCTGTCTTCCGTTCTATCTTAGGTGCCTTGCCTTGTCCATACCTACAACAGTATAATTCTATATACTTAAACATTGTTTATGCTTTCATAAAAAGGTCAACAGATGTGATTAATTATGTAATGGTGCAGATGTTTCCCAAAATGCTCTATCATGACGCAGGATCATTTAAAGACCAAATAGGAGGGCATACAACACGGTTCTGCTGGGAACATGTATCCCTCGCTTTAGCCATCCTATAAGGAATAGGAGTTGCTGCAGGAGTGGGTACAGGAACCACTGGCATAGTCCATGGGACACAACAAATGACCCAATTATAACCAGTAGTAGACCAAAGCTTAAAAATATTAAAAACCTCCATCACAGCTTTACTCGAATCTTTTACCTCTCTCTCTGAAGTTGTTTTACAGAATAGGCGAGGGTTGGACCTCCTCTTCATGAGAAAAGTGGGCCTTTGTGCTGCATTGAGGGAAGAATGTTGTCTTTATGCCGACCATACTGGTTGTAAAAGAATCCATGAGTAAATTAAGAAGACGACTTGAAGAGCGTCAACAAGAGAGAGAGGTCCAAAAAGGGTGGTTTGAGTCTTCGTTCACACAGTCCCCCTGGTTAACTACGCTTTTATCAGCCCTGGCCAGTGCATTAATAATCCTCATTTGTTGCTAAATGTAGGAAACTGTTTGCTCCATCGTGTAGTTTTATTTCTCCAAGCTCAAATTGGACAAGTTAAACTTTTGGTAATCAGACAACATTATACCCCACTAGGAGACATAAAATGTGACACGACGCAAAGATCACTTTTATGATTAAAAGTAACCAGAAGAAGTGGGGAATGAAAGGTTAATAAAATAGGTATTTGTCACTTCCTGTTTTTCTGTATGCTTATAAAAACACTGTTGAAATCTTGAGAATTGTTTGCTTATCTTGTTCCCAGAATATGCTGTCCCCAACTGCCAAACTGCAGAATGTAATCCCTCACCCGGTTGCACACAAACCGCCCACTCGCCCTGACCCATCAATAATCTTCACTCCCTGCCCTCTCCAAGGAAAGTATATAAGCTCTGCTTAAGCTGTTCTCAGGACTCTCTGCTGTATTCAAGTGAGCTCTGAGCCCCAGCATGCTGGACCCTCAATAAACCCTTTGCTGTTTCATGAGACAGTCTCTTGGTGGTCTCTTTCTCTGATGCTCGAACGACCTTTACATTGGTACAATCATAAGTGTGACCTTTGCTTTTTGTGTCCAGGAAATTACTGTGATAAAATGTATATGTAGATCAGGTGACATCAGTATTTCTTCCACCATTTCTGGGAGCAATATTTTGAAGATATATAAATTAGTATTGGGACTACAAATAGGTGTAACCTGTGTCTATGAATATAGAGATAATGCATGAATAAACCATACTGTGAATAAATAATATAACTATTTCCAACTTTAAATAATGGATTGAATTGATATCTGAAAAAATACAGGAAATCTTATATTGATATACAAACATTAATTTCAACGAGTTATAAATCTAATGGTAATATTAGGGTTATGGTTTATCATGAAGAATGTGTGAGTTTGCTTCAAAAGTGATTATGGAAATTGAAAATAATGTGTTTGGAAGGAAGTCTTATAAAAAGACTAGTAAAGAAATATGGAGGAATACATGTGTTCTGATTCAGGAAGTGATTGAAAGTGAAACAAATGCCTATAAATTTGCTAAATTGTGGATGAAATATATACACTATGATGTGATTAAATTGAAGAAATAGTAATGTACCAGTGTTGAATAAAAATTATCATCAAAATACACATCATGTCCCATAGGAATCTACTTGCATTGATGTTAAACTGTGTCAGTTACTGTAGAAATATTAGGATTTGTATGCACCATTCAGTGAAGTAAGTTTTCAGTACTAGGAAACAAATATGTATTTCAGGGGAATGCATATTTCTGAAAATAAACTTGTGAAAAGTTGAATATAAAACAATGTACATGAACGTGAATGAATTTAGGGAGTGTATATAAGACACATATATTTCATTTTTTGAATAATCTGGAGAGTGTATATATATATATATATATATATATATATATATATATATTTACAAAACCTACACAGAGACATTAAAAAGTAGCATTATATATGCCAATCAAAATTTATCATGAAATATATATCGTCCACAGATCAAAAAATATTTCTTTTACTGAACATGGATTTATATACCATGTTGTTCAACTAGGAAGCTCCCCATAGGTTGAATTTTCAGTTACAACACCTTTTAGGAGGAGTGATCTCTTCTCACAATTTGTATCTGAATATCAGCCACCTCACAACAATGTACGTGTGATTCCAGGTAGGATTCTACATGTGCATATACAAATACATGTGCTGAATAGGCTACAGAGAAAGGGACACAGAAATTCACATTTTGTTAACTTTAAAAACACACGGAAAACTACCTCAATTGAAAATTGACTAGATTTTTAACTCCTAACATATATATTGCAAAAGGCAAGCCCAACTATGCACCATGCCTCCTCTGAACTATTTGTAATTCTATTCTGTTTTGGTTATTTTTCTCCATCATATTAGGGTTAGTATTCAGAGTCTAGTAGGGTATCGGTTAGTGTCAGGGATTCAGTATTTCAAGTGGAAAATTGGAAAATGAATACAATGTGTATGCAAATATGTGCTACACAAAAAATCTTCCCACTCTCATCCAGAACAATGCATTGACATTACCTCCACGCCATGTAATACACAATTAGAGGAGAAGTGTTAGAAACTCTGTGAATACATATCTGGAATGGAATATGCTCAGAAGTTCACAACCTTGGAGGTGGTAGAGGAGTTTGCCAAACTAAGGGCCAGGATTCACATTTCACAAACAGGGAGCTCTGCTGCCCTAAAGAGTTCTTGAGATGCTCGCCATTCCTTTCAGGTATCCAGTACATGGCAATGGCACAGAGCTTGGAGGTGGTACATATCTTGGACACAAAACCATGAGCCTATTCTCAGAGTGGCCAGAATTCAGGAAAAAAACAGGAACTTAGGAAGTTAGCAGGTGTTGCCCATCGATAAGGCAAGCTGCAGTCCATTCATAAATTGGGCAGGATGAATGCTGGGAAGCTTTCTACTAGACAGAACACATCTTTTGATGCATTCTCTTTTCTAATGTCTACAACCACTGACACAGTGGGATACACAGACATAGAAACACTCGCCTTGTCAAAGGATTTACTAGAAACTGTTCACTCCAAACCAAACAAACCGCCATTCTTACCTATTCTCAGAACATGAGACAAAACCACAAACCCTCAACCACACACACAAAGTCACCTCCTTCCCCCAAGTAGGTCTGTGACTATCCAGAGTGTCCTCTGACTTGTTTTGGTTAAAGACCTGGAGGATATGGTTTTTTATTTTCCAATGAACATGAGGTAGCACATCAGATTTCTCTCATTGTAGATAAACTGTGGCCACTGGGGGCTAAGTGTCTCCCCGTGTGGACTGTGAAGCCATTTATTTATCCTCCACTTTTTGTTGTGTTTCTTGCTGCTGCACTGGGTGTTTGGTATTTGCATCACAAAATACAAGGATTTCAAATGGGACACAGTGCTGAATGGAGTTCTGTCACGTGTGGTGGGTCAAGGTCTGCAGGAGAATGCACCAACAATGCTTCTATCCCACATATCCCTGAAACCGGTCCATATAATAGGATGCCTTTACATATAAGCGACTGCTTACTACACCATTTCAGTCACAAGACATTTGGAAGCCAATAGCACATACACATGTCCACAACACAGATGTTTTATCACAAACCTGCAAATCACTGCTCTAGGCGCACTACTCAGCAAGCTCCAACTTTCTGGAATCTCTGTTCTACACCCATTTTCATAAACCCAGTCAATCAAGGCACTGTCTGGTACAGTCATGATCGGCAACAGGACATCCAAAAATCTACATTGCAACCTGGTCATGGGATTTTAAAGAAAATCATGGTATTTATCTAGCCATTTTTCAAAAATGAAGTTGGAGGCACTTAGGTTTTCAATTCTTTCAGGAACGATTAACTAGTGAGGAAGCTTATTTCAGTAAAGCTCTGGATAACACTAACAGACAAGGCTTCCCAAAGAGTGGCCAAAAAGTTACATAAAGTAAGGCCCATTGAGGTCTAGAATGTGAGGTCCATATGATTTTTGACTCTCAACTATAAGTGCCAAGTCTTTCAGAATAAAATCATGTGGTATCCTGGCTGAGAGACCCAGTGCTCTGTGGGAAGCCCCCCTGGGCCTAGATATCAGTTTCCAAGGGCAGCACTCATGCCAGGCTTCCTAAAATCCCAACACTATTAATGGCAGTACTTCTCTGAGGTCAGTTCCAGAACTCAGTTTCTAAGGGAATCACACCAGAGTTCAAGAACAGGTGGACCAATTCATCTCTTCCAACAGCCAAACAAAAGACCACAATTTAAACCAAAACACTCCAACATGGCGCTCATCTTCTTCCATATAGACACTCATAATAACCTCTGGCTGGAGTTTTCCATGAGGGGCACAGCCCATGACCCTGTCAAAAATAAGCTCTCTTGCACCTAATTTGCCTAAAGTCAGGGTGGCCTTCTTGTAAACCAGGAGAGATCAAATAGGCTTCCCATTAGTACTGCTCCACTTCTTCAATTTGAGGCCAACTGACTGTGGGGTTCAGATTCTTTACGTGAATTGGAGTAATGAGAAAACCCAAGTACCTATGGGCTAGCCTCTGCAGGGCTTTGAAAAACTCATTTGACCCAAAGGATCCCTATTCTCACTTGATGGAGGTCAGGAAAGTTACAGAGGAAGGCGAGAGACTTCATCCACAAGGACTGCTCTTTTGGCCATTTTGGTTTTGGATGTACACATGGGATCTTTCTTTAGATCCATCAGGAGATGAGAATCTAAGCCACAGCAACACAAAGGGCCAAGAGGCTGATTCAGACACATCCTTTCCAAAGCAATTAAGCAAAGAGCCAGAGGTAATGCCCATTTATTTCCATTTGAAAACTGTTTTCTTTAGGCTTCACAAAGGGGTGGCCTGAAGAAAAGACCTTCCTGACATTCAGGGCAACAGAAGAATATGTAAACAAAAGGCCTCAAGCAGGGTTTCTCCACTGAGACTTTCCTGGTCACACTGATATCTGAGTTTTCTGAGATGCTTCTCAATACCTTCAGCTATCCAGTACATGCTCATGTCACAGAGCTTAGAGGTTGTATATATCTTAAACACAAAACCATGAGCCTATTTTGGAGAGTGGCCAGAATTCAGGAAGAAAACGGGAACTTAGTAAGATAGCAGGTGCTGCCCATCAATAAGGCAAGCTGCAGTCCATTTATAAATAGTGCAGGATGAATGCTGGGAAGGTTTCTGCTAGAAAGGACACTTCCATTGATGCATTCTCTTCTCTAATGTCTACAACCACAGACACAGTTGGATACACAGACACAGAAACACTCGCCTTGTCAAACGACTTACTAAAAATAGTTCACTGCAAACCAAACAAACCTCTATTCATACCTATTCTCAGAACATGAGACAAAACCACAAACCCACACCCACAGCACAAAGGCAACTCCTTCCCCCATGTAGGTCTGTGACTATCTGGAGTGTCCTCTGACTGGTAGACCATACTATGTTCCCCAGAAATGGCCTGTTCTGTCTCAGATCTGGTCTCCTTGGCCAACTCTGTGAAGTTGTCAGGAGCCAGTGGTGAGCCACTACCTGCTTTCTCAGGAAAGGCACCTCTTCAGAGCTTTCCTTGCATTTGGCCATCCTCACATCAGTAGGTCCTAAGAAAGACTGAGTCTGTCCTTGTTAAATCAAAATAAGTTCAACCACTGGGACTGGGACTGGGACTGGCTCTGGGTGCCTGGCTTCCTGGATTCCAAGTTCAGAGAATTCCATCACCAAGAAAGTGAGGTGAGGTCACTTCCTTCAGGAACTGAATGAGGTCACTGCCTTGGAAACCACGTTGTCCTAACAATTGCTTCCAAGGTTCCCATGAGATGGAGGCTGCCCCTAATTCCTGTGACAGTTTCACAAGTTATAATGTTATACAAACCATTGGTAACTGGGACCAGCTCTCCACACAGGCCTGGTTTGGTCCTTCAGGTCTACATAAAGAAGAGAGAGGCTGATTCAGACACATCCCTTCATGCTGACCAGGTAGTTTGCAATGGGAGATGACTTTTGCTCTCTCAGTTCCTTCATAGCTGCTTACAACTTCTCCAGGGATCATTTTTGCATGGACTTTTGAGTTTCTCCGCAGTTGGAAGATCCCCTACATTCCTGTATTGTAAGACCAACTCTGTCTCTGCTCTTCTGTAAAATTAGATTGAGAGAACATTGTATGGTTAGGGTTAATAACAGGTTTGATTTGGGTTGGAAAGGAAACTACACGGTTGAGCAAACAGGGTTCTACAGTTAGCAATAATATGAGGATTATTAATGGACCGGCCAGGGCAGATAAAAGCGTAGTTAACCAGGTGGACTGTGTGAACCAAGACTCAAACCACCCTTTTTGGGCCACTGTCCCTCTTTGATGCTATTCAAGTCGTTTTCTTAATTTACTCATAGATTCTTTCACAACTCCAGTATTGTCAGCATAAACACAACATTCTTCCCTCAATGCAAGCACAAAGGTCCCCTTCGCTCATCAAGAGGAGGTCCAACACTCGCCTGTTCTGTAAAACAACTTCAGAGAGAGAGAGGTTAAAGATTCCTGTAAAACTGTGATGGAGGTCTTTAATGTCTTTAAGCTTTGGTCTATTTCTGCTTCTAATTGTGTCTTTGTTGTGTCCCATGAACTAGAGCAGTTGTTCCTGTGCCCACCCATTCAGCAACTATTATTCCGAATAGAATGGCTAAAGTGAGGGATACAGGTTCCCGGTGGAACCGGGTTGTATGCCCCCCTATTTAATCTTTAAATGATCCTGCGTCATGATAGAGCACTCTGGAAAACATCTGCATCATTACATAATTAATCACATCTGTTGACCATTTGATGAAAAGATAAATAATTTTTAAGTGTATAGAATTATTCTGTTGTAGGGACGGACAAGGCGAGGCAACTAAGATAGCACCAAAGACAAGAAAACAGTCTTATTTGGTTGCATTCGGATTTAGAGGGCATTGCTTCTGTTTTAAACAATTAAGCCCCTGAACCCAAATTTTGGGTAGTTTTAGAATTTGTACCCAACATGTGAGGGAAGGGGCTCAGAAGTCCACAGTCTCCAGAAGTTCACAAAAAGCAGTTTTTGTTTCTGTTTTTTTTTTTTCCTCTGTTCTGGGTAAGTTAACTTTTCAAGGACACTTTGGAAAGGGACAGCTTTTTTGTCTCTTTCTTTTCTCCCTGCCAGCTGTCACCATGGAACACAGTTGGTAAGTTTTTTATCTTAGAAATGTAGCCATCTCTGTGACGAACCAGCTCAAGGCCTGAGGTATTGTTCACATATTTTGTAAAAAAAGAGTAAGTCGGTTTCTAGCTTAGGAGTGGTGATTTTTCCAACCAGTGGCCAAGTAGAACAGGCCAACATGAAAAGTGGAAGTTTATCCCCATTGAATTCTTTCAGAGGGACTCTTTTTCTGAAAGACCTAAAGTAAGCCTTGGTGAAGACTTCTGGAGAAGGTCATTGAAGACATTTCTGTGGACCTGGTACAGAGGGGGAAGACAAGGAAGGTGAGGCTGAGAGAAGTTCCATAGGATCTGAGAATGAGGAAGGAGAGATGTAAAAGAATAATGGGAAAGGGGTTTGGGATTTTCCTATCAACAAAAACTTGAGCAGTAGTACAGGTAGAGCAAAGGGGAAGATGGGAGTGAGTATCCCACAAAGCCTGTGAGGGACTTTAAATTCTTAGTAACCTGTTTTCAGTGATGACAAAGCAACTTTAAAGGCCATTTTCATTACATCTAGGATAGGGGTCTGAGGGCCCTTCTCAGCTGGTTTGAGCTTTGGGTTAGCTTGTTAGAGGACCTGGTGGGATCCAGTGCAGGCACTGACAGGAGAAGAGAGGAGTGAGTGGGTGAAAGGGTACCTCAGTACCTGCTACCTCAGCAAGGGGGCAATGGTCTGAGAACCGGCGGAGGTTTGGTTTTTTGATCTAGTAATTGGAGGGGAGAAATCAGGTTGCTGAGGTGGGAGTGACAGCAGAGAGTCCAGAGCAGAAGGCTGAGGGTGAGGAACTATTGGAGAAGCATAGTACAGGATGTTAGCAAAGGAGGGAAAAGGACTCCAGGTAGGGGAATTTCCCCCTTTTGAGCACTTGCGGAAGTTAAAAAGGTCACAGAATTTGAGAATTAGAGACCCCTCTGGGGGTCATAGTTTTTGATTGTCTAATTGGTAATATGGCCAATGCTGTGTACTGAATTTGATGAGGATTTTGGGTTCCACCAGGCAGCCCCTGTATGCTCACATCCCCATGACTTACAGAAGAAGTTGGCTTTTCCCCCACACAGCCATGACTGTTTGTGGCTTTGATAGTCCCCCGGGCAAATATAGTAATCTAGGCTAGCCAACCTGAATCTGGCTCGCTTGTCCCTGCATCCATAATGTTTTTTTCCATTATCTATGGTAGAGAAGGCATTTAATAAAATTTTAGTGGGTTCCGCTTCATTAGGGATATCCCAATAGGAAAGACCTATAGCCAGCTGAAAACTGGGTGGAGAGATGGCCACCAGGTCCCTAAGGGGGCTGTATGTGAGATAGACAATACTTCTTGTCTCGTAGGATTTGTGATCAGCCATCGTTGCTGAACGGGCTGATGAGGGTTAGGACTACTGGTGGCCAAGGGGAGAGTCTATAGCCTTATCCACATGGCGAATACGCAATTTGAAATGGTTACCAGTCTTATCCAGTTTCCAGCCAGAGTCTGGACACGGCGAAGGTTTGAGATGAGAGGCATGGTTCCAGGAAGTGATTCCCTCTACTTTTACTGCTGTAGGTGTTATAAGTAGCACCTAGTATGTTCCTTTCCATCAAGGTTCCAGGGATGACACTTGATGTCGTCTTATGTAAACGAAGTCTCTTACTTGATATTGATGTGGAGTCACCTCGTCCCCAGGTTGGTAGGCAGTGGCCAGCTATTTCCACAGGTATCGCTGAGTTCTTTCAATGGCTTTAAGTCTATCAAGCAAGGAGGTGTGGAAGGGATCTTTAGGCCTTAGAGTTAGGGTTAGGTCCCTTACTGGAGGAGGGGCACCATAGAGAATTTCATAGGTGGTGAGGTTAAACAAAGAAACAGAGGGAGTATTTCTCGCATGAAACAGTGCATAAGGCAGGAGCATAGTCCAATCTTTTATGCCGGTCTCTTAGCTTAATTTTGTTAAGGTGTCTTTAATGGTTCTATGTATTTTTTCAACCTGTCCTGAGCTCTGGGGTATATAAGCACAATGTGACTTCCAACTAATCCACAGGATCCTGGTTAACACCTGAGTTACCTGGGTCCATTATCAGACCCTATTACCTTAGGCAGACCATGTCTTGGAAAAATATCTTTCAGGATCTTTTTGAAAACCATTTGGGCCGTTTTTTTTTTTTTTTTTTTTTTTTTTTTGTGTGTGTGTGTGTGTGTGTGTGTAAGGCTTTAATCCATCCTGAAAATGCATCTACAAAGACTAGGAGGTATTTAAGTCCATACTTTGCTTGCTTAATTTCAGTAAAGTCCACTTCCCAGAATTGTCCCAGTCTGGTTCCTCGTAAGTGCTTTCCTCTAGGAAACTTGGAAGGGTAAGCATTAACCAATTGATGGACCCGACGGGCTTTTGTTACCCATTCAGTTATTTCCTTTCGCTGTGAGTCGGTTAGTCGAAAACTCTGTTCTTGATCCTTCAGGAATGCCTGCAATGTCTTTGAACCAAGGTGAGTGAGTTGATGTATATTTTTAACGTAGTGTAGGGCTTTCTCTAATTGCAGGCTGAGCTCAGTGAAGTTGAGGCGTTCAGTGTCAGTATCGTTAAATGTTATCAAAAGCTTGCTGGTGCTCAGGAGTCCATTGGAATTGGGCATCTCCCTTTAACACTGAGTATTAAGGAGCAGCTAAGGACACAAACCCAGGTATCCATAACCTGCAAAAGCCAGCAGTCCCAAGAATCTCTCTGAGTTGTCTCCTGTTTGATGCGGGTAGTATCTGCACAACGGTTTGTTTTCTGGGCTCAGTGAGCCATTGTTTACTGCCCCTAAGGGAATAGCCCAGGAAGATTACTTCATGCTAGCAAATTTGGGCCTTTATGGCAGAAGCTCTATACCTGAGTTAAGCAAGCTCGCATAATAGTGCTTGGGTCCCAGACTCACAGTTTTCCATGGTGTTTACTGCCAGTCATTCACATATTGAATCAGGTTGACTTCGGGGTGCGTAGTTCTGATGTTGTTGAGATCTCTGTGGAGGGCTTCATCAAAGTGAGTGGGGGAGTTTTTGAACCCCTGTGGGAGTCTAGTCCAAATTTGTTGACCAGACGTTCTGGTTTCAGGGTCTACCCACTTGAAAGCAAACTGCAACTGACTATCTTTATGCAGAGGCAAGCAAAAGAAAGCATCTTTTAAGTCCATAACAGTATACCATTTCCGCTCAAGTTTCAGAGTGCTAAGTAGATTGTACGGATTAGGTACCGTGGCTTGAATGTCCTGCACTCTGTTGTTAATCTCTCTTAGGTCTTGAACGGCGGATAGTCCCTGGTTCCTGGCTTCTTTTACTGGTAGCACAGGATTGTTCCAGGCCAATTAACAGGGCCTTAGGACCGCTAAGGCCAGATATTTCTGAATATGGGGCCTTCTCCCATCTTTAGCTTTTTTTGCTTAGAGGATATTTTTTGACATTGATTGGGGAAGCTGAGGTTTTTAACTCCACTGTTATTGGAGGTTGTTTAAAGGCCAGGGCTAACCCAGCCGTCTTTGCCCAGGCATCTGGGTAATCTGTTATCCATTTCTGAGGTAGTTTGCCTGTTTGATCAGTCTTGCGGGGTGTGAAGAGTGGATGTTCATCTTCTACTAATATAGTTAAAGCTGTGACTATAGGAGTTTTTACTGAAGGAATTAGAAATTTCATTTGGGGCCCTTCAGGGTTAAAAGTTATTTTGGCCCGGAGCTTGCTAAGCAGATTTCTGCCCATTAATGCGTCCGGGCATTCTGGGATTACTAGGAAGGCGTGATAAATTTTTCCTTTCCCCAGGTCCATGTTCCTCTTATTTCTCTAAGCCCGATATTTTCTGCCATTAGCCCTTTGAACTACAGACCTTTTATTTGATAGAGGGCCCAATGAGGCCTTGAGGGCTGAGTATACTGCTCTTGTATTCACTTCAAAGTTTACTTTGGTCCCCTCCACTTCAAAAGTCACCCTGAGCTAAGGGAAGGGATCTGAGTCCCGACATTCTTAGTCATCCTCCAGAGTCAGAATGGCTGGCTGGCGTGGCTGTCTCTTTCTAGGGCACTCTTTGGCCCAGTGTCTTCCTCGAATGGTGGAGAGGCTGAATCAGCAGCAGGGGAATCACTTAGAGGGTTTTGGGTGTTGGGGGACAAGGGCAGAAGATAAGGAGGGAGAGGAGAGTCCAGTAGAGTCTTGAGAAGAAGACTCAAGGGAGTCTTCTTCTCAGGGAGAACAGAGGGTGGAGGAGGAGGAGCAGAGATTTTGAGAGATAGAATCATGGGGGGAGGAGTAGGAGCGGGGGCAGGGACAAGGAAAGGCTTCACCCAGGGAGGAGGAGATTTGCAGAGGTCCTGTCAAGTTAAGATATACGATTGTTTATCTGAATGGCTATGTGGCGCCGGCTGAAAGACAATATCTCTGACTTTTCAAATTAGTGCGAAGTAGAAAGATCCTTCTGGGGGCTCTCTGACTCCAAAGGCGGGTCATTCTGAGGCACAGAATCTGCCAGGTTTAGCGTTTTACTGAAAAAGAAAGATTCTGAGCCCTTAAGCAGACTTTGGTCCAGTGATCAAGGGTCAGCGACAGAGGCATTGAAGTGCTCTGTCCCATAATGAAAGATACACAGACATTGAAAGCAACAACACATGACACAGACAAGACAAGACAATAAAGACAGGCAATCTATGTCCAATACTGAGACCAGGACTGAGTAGCTGGCAAAACCCGATGGGCTGGCAATACCAAATCCGAAACAAAATATCACTGAGTCGAGGAGACTATTGTTCCTCGATTTCCTGAGTCCATCCCATAGGGACATGGCCTGTGGCTCTGTGACATGTCTGTCAGCCACCCTCAGAGAGAGCAGACTCTCTTCACCGATAGCCATTTTGCCAAACCCTAACCTGAATCCTGAAACCAGAATAAGGGGCCTTATTTATCCCCAGAGGAGCCTGTTGCGTGTCTTTCGTCTGCGGCGGCCGGATCTCGCTGGGGCCACCAGATGTAAAGGTCGGGCAAGGGTCAGTGGAAGAGACCACCAAGAGACTGTCTCATGCAACAGCAAAGGGTTTATTGCGGGTCCGGCTTGTAAGGGCTCAGAGCTCACTTGAATAGAGCAGAGAGCCCTGAGAACAGCTTAAGAAGTGCTTATATATTTTTCTTGGAGAGGGCAGGGAGGGAAGTTTATTGATGGGTAAGGGCGAGTGGGTGGTTTGCATGCAACTGTGTGATGGAGTACATTCTGCAGTTTAGGAGTTGGGGTCAGCACATTCTGGAAACAAGAATAGCAAAGAGTTCTCAAGTTTTCAAAAGTGTTTTATTAAGCATACAGAAAAACAGGAAGTGTAAAGTACCTATTTTATTAACCTTTTAAAATAAGTATGAAAACAGAAATCTAGGAAAGATTTGAAGCCCAGAAGTTCATTGTGTCCTTGATTGGTATACTTAGCGTTGAATTATGTTCTGCAGAAATGTCCCAGAAATATCGATATACAATGGCATAGGACTTTGTACCTTCTCTGAGGTCAGTTCCAAAACACAGTCTCTAAGGGGAATCACACCAGAGTTCAAGCCAAGGTGGACCCAGTTATCTCTTCCAACCACCAAACAAATGACCACAATTAACACCAAAACACTCCCACATGGCACTCATCTTCTTACATATACACACTCCTCATAACC
Organism: Callospermophilus lateralis; assembly: GCF_048772815.1. Taxonomy (NCBI): domain Eukaryota; kingdom Metazoa; phylum Chordata; class Mammalia; order Rodentia; family Sciuridae; genus Callospermophilus; species Callospermophilus lateralis. The sequence continues at coordinate 44,824 of NW_027516447.1, read as the reverse complement.
TCTGGCTTGAGGTTTCCATGAGAGGTGCAGCCCAAGACAGTGTCCAGAATAACCGTACTTGCCCCTCATTTGCCTAAAGTCATGGTGGCCTGGACATCCTTCCTGTGAACCAGGAGTGATCAAATAGACCTGCCATTAATACTGCTCTGCCTCTCCAATTTGAGCTCTATTGACTGTGGGGTTTAGATTCTTTAAGTTAATTGGCGTCATGAGAAAAACCAACCACGTATGGGCTAGCCTCTGCAGGGCTTTGAAAAACTCATTTGACCCAAAGGATCCCTATTCTCACTTGATGGAGGTAAGGAACCTTACAGAAGAAGGCGAGAAACTTCATCCACAATGACTGCTCTTTTGGCCATTTTGGTTTGCGATGCACACATGGGATCTTTCTTTAGATCCATCAGGTGGTGAGAATCTAAGCCACCGCCTCACAGAGGGCCAAGAGGCTGTTTCAGAAACATCCCTTTCAAAAGCAGTCAAGCAAAGAGCCACAAGGGATGCCCTTTTATTTCAGTTTGAAAACTGCTTTCTTCAGGCTTCAAAAAGGAGGGGCCAGAGGCAAAGACTTTAATGACATTCAAGGCAACAGAACAATAGGTAAGCAAAAGGCCCAAAGCTGGGTTTCTCCACTGAGACTTTCTTGGTCACACTTATATCTGAGTTTTCTGAAATGCTCCCATTCCCTTCAGCTATCCAGTACATGGACATGTCACAGAGCTTTGAGGTGGTACATATCTTGGACAAAATTCCATGAGCCTATTCTGGAGAGTGGCCAAAATTCAGGAAGAAAACAGTAACTTAGGAAGATAGTAGGTGTTGTCCATCCATAAGTCAAGCCTCAGCCCATTCATAAATTGGGCAAGATGAATTCTGTGAAGCTTTCTCCTAGACAATACATATTCATTGATGCATTCTCTTTTCTTTTGTCTACAACTATGGACACAGTGGGATACACAGACTTAGAAACACTTGCCTTGTCAAACGACTTACTAGAATCAGTCCACTCCAAACCAAACAATCTGCCTTTCCTACCTGTTCTCAGAAGATGAGAAAAAAACACAAACCCACACCCACACCCACAAAGGCACCTCCTTCCCCCATGTAGGTCTGTGAATATCCAGAATGTCCTCTGACTGGTGGGCCATACTATGTTCCCCCGAAATGGCCTGTCCTGTGTCAGATTTGCTCTCATTGTCCAATTCTGTGAAGTTGTCAGGAGCCAGCGGTAAGCCACTACCTGCTTTCTCAGGAAAGGCCCCTCTTCAGAGCTTTTGTGACATTTGTCCATCCTCACATCAGTAGGTACCAAGACTGACTCTGTCCTTGGTAAATCCAAAAATGTTAGAGCACTGGCACTGGGACTGGGATTGGCTCTTGGTGCCTGGCTTCCTGGATCCCAAGTTAAGAGAGTTCGATCACCAAGAAAGTGAGGTGAGGTTACTTCCTTCAGGAACTGAATGAGGTCACTGCCTTGGCAACCACTTGGTCCTAACTGTTGCTTCCAAGGGTCCCATGAGATGGAGGCTGCCCCTAATTCCTGAGAAACTTTCACAAGTTAGAAGGGTAAACCAACTATAGGCACCCGGGAACAGCTCTCCACACAGGCCTTGTTTGATCCATCTTCTCTACATTAAGTAGAGAGAGGCTGATTCAGACACAACCCTTCATCCTTACCAGGTTATTTGCCATGGAAGCTGATTTTTGCTCTCTCAGGTCCTTCATAGCTGCCTACATCTTCTCCAGGTATCATTTATGCATTGACCTTTGTGGTTCTCAGCAGGTGGAAGTTCCCCTACATTCCTATATTTTAAGACCAACTCTGACCCTGCTCTACTGTAAAGTTAGATTGAGGGAACAGTGTATGGTTGGGGTTAATAACATGTTCGATTTGGGTTAGGAATCATTCTGCAGGATGATTCATGATATTGGCAACCTGCAATATTTATAAGAATATAGAGGTGAAATATAAGTATGAAAACATAAATCTAGGTAAAACTTGAAGCTCAGAAGGGCATTGGGGCCTTGATTGGGGTACTTAGCTTTGAATTACATTCTTCACCGATATCTCAGATAAATTAGTAATCAAGGGCATAGGACCTTGTACCTTGGATGATCCATTGTAGAAGAGAACATTCACTCAAACATGGATAGTCGGTAGGATTAGGAAGATAGTCGGTAGATTTAGGAAGAAGAGTGAGTATAAGATTTGGAAAAAAACACTTCTTCAGCAATAGGGTTTCGTTTAGAGAGTGCATGTAAATGTCAGTACATGTAAAGAGTCTGTCACAATCATGAACTGGGGAAAATGTGTAAGAATGAAGGTATCAATAGAGACATTATGAAATCAGGCAAAGTGTAAAGTGACTGATATGATTAGACATTTTCAACAGGGTTGTGTTTGAATATATAATCATAGAAAGAAACAAATATGTTGTCACCAATAGGATTGACATTTGAGAGCATTAGGCAAACTGGACATGGATGTTTTTAGTTATCCATGTTCACTTTCCTTTTACACTTTGGTACAATCATAAGTGTCACCTTTATATTTTTGTTCAGAATATTACTGTGATAAAATGTATATGTCGATCAGGTGACATGAGTATTTCTTCCACCATTTCTGGGAGGAATATTTTGAAGACATATACAATAGTATTAGTGGTACAAAGAGGTGTACCCTGTGTTTATTAATATAGAGATAATGCATGAATAGACCATACTGTGAATAAATAATATAACTGGTTCCACTTTACATAATGGATTGAATTGATATCTAAAAATACATAAGATATCTTATATTGATATACAATCATTCATTCCAACCAGTTATACATCTAAGGGTGATATTAGGATTATGGTTTATCATGAAGGGTGTTTGAGTTTTGCTTCATAAGTGATGATGTTAAACAAAAATAATGTGTTTAAAAAGAAGTCTCACGAAAAGACCAGTCAAGAAACATGGAGGGATACATGTGTTCTGAAGCAGGAAGTGATTTAAAGTGAAACAAATGCCTATAAATTTTCTAACTTGTGGATGAAATATATATCCTATGATGTGCATAAACTGAAGACATAGTAATGTACAAGTGTGGAAAAAAAATGAACCTCAAAATACACATCATGTGCCCTAGGAATCTACTTGCATTGATGTTAAACTGACTCAGTAACTGTAGAAATATTAGGGTTTGTATGCACCATTCACTGAAGTTAGTTTCCATTACTCGGAAACAAATATGTATTTCTGGTGGATGATTATTTCTGAGAATAATCTTGTGGAATGTTGATTATAAATCCACATATATGAATATGAATAAAATTAGGGAGTGTATAATAAGACACATATATTTCATATTTTGAAAAGTCTGGATATATATATATACACACACACACACACACACACACACACACACACACACACACGCACATGCACAGACATTAAAAAGTAGCAATACAAAAGATCCATCATAGCTGCGGGCATGGAGAAATCATGTCTCTGACCAATCATGTCTCTTACCTCTTCAGCTACACGGGCATTGGGAGTCGTAAACTGTCTAAATGTTGTTTGCTCAGAATCACTAGGCAATTCTGACCTGACGTGGATCTGGAGCGAACAGTCTGGGACCCTCAGAACACACACAGAGCCCGGATTGGCTGCATTGAAGTTCAGATTCGCCTGCTTATCGTGACTCAGCACTAACATTCCCCCTGAAATAACTGGTCGGCCCTTCTGAATTTACAGAGGTAAAAGCCAACTGAGCCTTCATAGACAGTGGCCACAGGATTAAAATTGGGCTTGGGAGAGACAGTCAGTACCCACACTTTGCATTGGTCAACCAGCAAAGGGAACAAACAGTCACCATTTGAATGGGATACCACCATGGCAAAGAACTGATGTCACGGGCGGAGGAGATAACTTCATTGAAACCAGCGTGACAGGTGTGTAATCCCCTAGCCATCTCTCTCCACACAGCAGGGAAACCTTAAGGGCCCCTCCCAGCTCTCCCGTAAGGGCCCCTCCCAGTTCTCCCTTGAGCGCGATAGCCAGACCGATTGAATCAGGAGTGGTGCAGGACTCGCAACACGGAATTCCCGGCTACCGCTCCCACCAGTGCTGACAACTGAGGTCTCTTGCACCATCTACTGGGGGCATGGCTACCAGAGGGCAAGCAAATTTGCTGGGGGTTCTCAGACCCAAGCTCTACAAACTTAGTTTCTGAGGGAGTCAAACATGGAAAGTGTGCCCAGGCGTTCATGAAAACAGGGCTACCAAGAGCAGAGACCTGGCGTGTAGCCAGTATTGTGGTGAGCGTCACAGTTGAGCGGGGCCTGGCTTGAGGAAACACAAGAGAAGGCCCTAGGCACTCAGAATTGGAGACCCGCCCAGTCTGGGAGGAAGAGCTGCTGCACAGTGATTGGTTCCCACTTATTGAGAGGAGAAGCTTGGCCCAGTGCGCATAGCTCCACCTACTGAAAGAGAAGTTAATTTAACTCTATGACTACATGTATTATTATAATTTTTTTTTCCTTCTTCTTTCATTTTCATTTTTTTGTTGTTATTCTTTAACTTTTTTTAATGTTTTTATTTTTTATTATTATTATTATTATTATTATTATTATTATTTTAATTTTCATTTTTTTAATTATCATTATTATTTAAATTTTTTTCTTTCTTTCTTTATTTTCTATTTTTTTCTTTTGTCTTTTCATTTATTTTCAATTTTCTTATCCCCCCTTCCTTGAATTCTACCTGACTACTCTCTTTCTCTTTAGTGACTTCTTCCTTCCCTTGTAATATCTTTCCTCCCAAGCATCAAAGAAATTTATAAGAGTAAGCAGTAACTCATCAGTCAAACAGAACAAGAAGTAACATGAGCAGCATAGAAAAGCAAGGGAGAAAAGTTGTACAAACAATGAAGGACAGCCTGAATATTCAGGAGGACCTAGAGTCATCAGAAAAATTGTAATATAAAGAACTCAAGGAATACCTTAGACAGATGGAATGGAACCTTAAAGAGAATATGAGACAGCAAATTCAACCAGTGAAAAAACATATTGAAAATGAATTACATAAACAGATAAAAGAAGTTAAGCATCTTTTTCAGGAGATAGAGATTATAAAAAAATCAAACAATAATTCTAGAAATGAAGGAAATGATAAACCAAATTAAAAACTCAATTGAGAGTATCACTAACAGAGTTGAGCAAGTAAAAAACAGAATGTCAGATAATGAAGACAAAATATATCATCTTGAAAAGAGTTGAGGCAACAAAGAAAGGCTGGTAAAAAATCATAAGAAAAACATCCAAGAGATACGGGATAACATAAAAAAACAAACTTATGAGTCATCTGGATAAACGACACTACAGAGATTCCAACCAAGGAAATGAGTAACCTGCTGATTGAAATAATTACAGAAAACTTTCCAAAAATAAAAAAGGAAACGGATATACAAATTGTAGATGCTTACAGGACACTGAGCACACAAAATCACAGTAGACCAATGCCAAGACACATTGTTATGAATATATTCAAAATACAGAACAAAGAGAAAATATTATAAGCTACAAGAGAAAGGAGGCAGATGACATTCAGGGGTAAACCAATAAGGTTAACAACGGATTTTTCATCACAGATGCTGAAAGCCAGAAGACCCTGGAACAACGTATTTCAAACACTGAAAGAAAATGGATGCCAACCAAGAATTCTACAAAATAACCTTCAGCAAAATAACCTTCAGGTACGAAAAGGAAATAAAAATCTTTCATGGTAAACAAAAGCTAAATAATTTGCATCCAGAAAACAAGCATTGCAAAGCATCTTGAGCAAAACACTACATGAAGAAGAAATGAAAATCAACAACCAAAACAATCAGTGGGAAATGCTTCAGTGATGACATAGGGCGAGGGAAAAGCTAAACATGTAGAAACAAACTAAATTAAATACAAAAGATAAATAAACAAACATGGCAGGCAATACAAACCATATATCAAGAGTAACTGAAGTTAGTTTTCAGTACTAGGAAACAAATATGTATTTCAGGTGGATGAATATTTCTGAGAATAATCTAGTGAAAAGTTGATTATTAATCCACATACACGAACATGAATGAATTTAGGGAGTGTATATAGAACACATATATTTCATATTTTTAAAATTCTGGAGAGTATATAATATATATATATATGTGTATACACACACACACACACACACACACACACACAAAACACACACAGACATTAAAAAGTAGCAATATATATGCCAATCAAAATTCATCATGAAATATTTATCAACCTCAGATTCAAAAACATCCATTTTACTGAACATGGATTTATGTTTAATGTTGTTCATCTAGGAAGCTCACCCATAGCTTGAATTTTCAGTTCCAACAGCGTTTAGGTTGAGTGATCTCTTCTCTCAATTTGAATCTGCAATGTCCGGCATGTCACAAAAATGTACGTGTGATATCAGGTAGGATTCTATACGTGCATATAAAAATACATGTGCTGAATAGGATACAGAGAATGGGAGACAGGAATTCACATATTTGTTAATTGTAAAACACATGGAGAACTATTTCAATTAAAAAATGACTAGATTTATAACACCTACACTTTATCTTGCAAAAGGCAATTCCAATATACAACATGACTCCTCTGAACTGCTTGTATTTCAATTCTGTTTGTTTTATTTTTCTCCATCATATTAGTATTAGTAGTTAGAGTCTAGTAGGATATGGGTTATTGTCAGGGATTCAGTATTTCGAATGGAAAACTGGAAAATGAATCTAATGTATATGCAATTATGTGCTACACAATAATCTTCCCACTCTCATCCAGAACAATGCCTTGAGATTACCTTCACCCCAAGTAATATACAATTAGGGGAGAAGAGTTAGAAATTCTGTGAATACATATCTGGAATGTAAAATGCTCAGGAGTTCACAACCTTGGAGGTAGTAGAGGAGTTTCCAAAAGTAAGGGACAGGGTTGATCACCCAAAATGATCTTTGATTAAAATGGGAGCCATCTTGCCACAAAGCCATGAAAAGATAATTTTTAGTTTAGTATAAATTACTGCAAATTCTGAACCTGCTTGAAATGCCTGCCCATTCCTTGAACTCACCCAGGCCTGGCTCTCTGACAAGATTGCAGCCCTCTCTGAAACTTTAGTGACACCTCATAAATATTGGCCTGTGATGAACTTTACCACCATTTTTTAAGCAGGATGAGAGAAGCCCCTAGCTGGCTGCCTGGAGCACACCCACTGCAGAGGGCAATGCCTGCTGGGGACCTAAGAACTGAGTATCTCCCAGATTAACAATTTAAACGCATTTAAAACCGCTTGTCCCTCCAGATCAAGAGAGTCACAAATTTGGGCAGAGTCCCCTGTGTTTCTCCTTATTAGCAAAGCAGTAAACCTCCATTTTTCTTTTTCTCAAACCCTGTCCTCATTACTATTTTGGTATTAATTGGCTTCAAGGTCAGGAACCGAAATTTAAGTTACAAATTTTGATACCACCCCCCCAACCCCGGAACTCTTTGAGAGCTGACTACTGAAATGTTAGGAGATGGAGCGTGCTTGGGGTGGAACCGAACCAGAGGAGCTAATCCTGTAAGTAAAAGATGGGACTGAGGGACTCCCAGCAGCTGCCCAAGCCCTGTTGCTTCAGGGGATTCCCTCCTTCCTTCCCTGCACTGTAAGTATTATGCAACCTCTGTCTTCTTAAAAAAGAGAAAAAGAAAAAGGAGACACTAAATGCAGTAAAGTCACCACGGAGACCCTTGATATTACATTTCAGGTTGCCCCTCTGTGAAAACATCTGATCTCTTTGTGGGGACATCTATCGTGCCACTGGTTTAGGAGATTTTTCTTTCATCTGCTCTGTTTTAAAGACTTCTGTCTGTCAGCCATAGTCTGGAGTTCCTTTCAGTCTGTCTTGTGTCTTTGTTTCTGGCCCATTAAGACATGTGCAATAATATGTTGATATTATAAATTGTTTCTTGGGAATGATCTTAGCTGAATGTTTGTCTAAATGATCATGTTTTATTGTAACAATCTGGTATCTGAATGGGTTTTTGAACCATTGCACAATCTTGCAGTTAAAAGTCGTGTTTAGGTAAATGTTTAGTTTAGGATTTCAGATAATTCATGCCAGAGAACTTAAATACTTAGGATGGAAATATAAAGAACTCTACTTCCAAGTGGACAAGTATCTTCCCAAACATTCAGTCTTATTTTTCACCAATTTTGAATTGGGTAGCCTGGGAAAATGTTACAGTGTGTACCAGTGCATTAATTTGGACAAGGATAGTAAATCATAGTATGGTATCTGTTGACAAAACAAGATGTAAAAATATAAAATTTTGTGAATTGTATCTTAAAATTGTATCATAATTTTTAACATCCGAACATGAAAATTATGGTTAAAATGCCCTAGGCCTGAGGTGTCTGCTCAGAATAGCAGTTTTTTCCAGCTCTTTCCAGACCTCAGCCAGGACTTATGTTGAAATGCAAATGAAAGAAGCCTGCAAGCTCAGTAGGAGACTGTCCTGAGGCCTAAGGGGGAAAAAAAGGTCAATTGTATGGTATTTACTAATTACTGGCCAGTCATTTTTTCTAGGACTCTTTTTTTCCCTTAGATTCTGAATACTTTTGAGCTCATGATTTTGATCCTACAGACCTAGCTTAAGGTTTTTCTGATCAGTTCTATCTTTGACCAACAGTGGAGTTTTTGAAACATTGCAATGGAGATTTCACCTGCTAAAAGGTACAATGCCTTTACTATTATTATGTGTGCATACTTTCGTTAGGTGTTGTATCTCTATATATACATATGTTCGTATATCACATATATGATATACAAATTAACATTTATAAGCAGTGCAAATAAAAAAGGAGCACTCATAAAAACAAAATTTAAAAAGTGGATCCAAAGATCTTTAATTCACAATTTAAATTGTTCAATTGAAATTGGAAAAAGGTAAAAATAAATGTCTCTAAATTTAAGCTTACAAGATTTTCTAGGTGTTCAAAAATCTAATAAAATATTAATGTCTATAAAATATCTATTATGCCTTAGTTCTAGGACTTTTCCTTCAACAAAGAAAATGGTTTAAACTGTTCAATACATTTGTCTAATATTTTGATAAATAAGTAAGTAAATTTGATAGGGGATTACTCATTCATGAGTACTTTTGTTAGATATCTAATTGATTTACTAAGGTCTAAGTTTGTTCTAAAGTCTGTATAAGATTGTAAAAATCATTCATGTGTTAAAGAGACAAAAATTTCATCAAACATAAGTTTACCCATAACATTGTTTTTATTAAGTTTTATTTTTCTAGAGCAAGCAACCATAAAAATTAAACAACTGATTAAATAAGAACTGTTATTTTAGAGCACTGTACTGCCATTTTTTTAAATGCCAAACTTGGTTAATGTAGAAACATCAATGTCATTGTGATGCTATTAATGTGCTCATATGTGCTCATATCTTCCAGGTATAAAAGTCTGTAAGGTAGAAACTTTAAAAGAGCATTATATCATGCTGGTGTTCTGAAGTTGTATGGTAAAATATATATATATATATATATATATATATATATATATATATATATATATATATATATATGGAATTTATTTACCTTTTATCAATAAGATATGCAAACTTATATGTTACTTTTTACATTGGGGGACAATTTAAATGTATTTTAAGTTAATGAGAGCCTAATCTATGTAAAGATTAAAAACTTTCAGCATTTCTTTAATTCATGTTTTAAATGTTATATCATATGGTGTTAGCTAATGTTCATGTGACCTCAAACAATTTATGTAAACTTTGTAAAATAATATTTAAGAAAAAAAGATTAGCTCTAGAACTAAAACAGTTAAGATTTATAAAGAGCCCTGCCTACCTGAGATAAGGCTCTGTGTCCCATCTTACTACATGTGAGAATGACTACGAAAGCATTAGGTCAGATGATATTTCTTTCAAAGTTATGTACAAAAGTTGTTTTTTTTCTGTGAAGGTTACTAGGATCTCAAACAGGTAATATTATGTATAACTCAGCCAAAAAATTCAGGGTAGCTATTACACGATCTAAGTATTTTTACTCTGGTTAATTTTATTTTGTAATTTCCTTATAAGTGATCTAAAAATTTAGTGTTAGTGTTTAACAGAAGTGTTGCTTTAAGAACACAACATGGGTTAATTAAAGGTAATAAGTCATCACCTACAAGACAGACAGAATAATACAGATCCCAATTAATAAAAAAAATGAATAATTTTAAATTATAGATATTAAAGCCCAGTACCCTTAATATAAGGCTGTTAAAATTTATTTCCTGGATGTTTAAAATTAGAATTTAAAATTTAATTAAAATGAAAAGGGCCAAGAAAACCAAATTTGGCTCTTGCCCTCTGAGTCAGTCTGTATCCAGGGAACAGGGGACTTAACTAAAGAGCTTTGCCACTCTGAGCCACATAACCTCCTGATCAGGGAGATTAATGAAACTACTGGAGAACAAAAAATCAATCAGTGCATTTTCTAAGAAGAAGAGAGTCATCAGAGAAAGGAGACATACCTGATGCTTCCTAGGGAAGCCACATGGTCAACCAAGACCAGTACCCACCTATCGCAAATGGCAGTAGCAGAACTGAGAAGCTGCTCTCAAGTTTCTCCAGGAATGACTCCCATAAAAGCTCAGCTGACTGTTAACAATTGATAGAAACAAAAGTCAGTTTGACTGCATCATCTTAAACACTTAGCAAAGACAGTTAAACCCAAAATACACCCATTCCTGGGCATTTAAAATAATAATAGTAATAATAATATTTTAAGGTATACACTTTATGTTAGCCTCCCAAAATAAGTAATACTAGAGACTACAAAAAAGGATTCTCAGAGAGGAATGCCTGATAACTATAAAAAGAGACAATTAAGAGGAGCTGCCAGAGGCAGAAGTTTCTAGTTTAAGACCTACAGATATTCCTAACCTACACAGGTAGGCTTCATGTTTGCTAGTACGTTTATCCAGCCCTGAGTAACAGAATTAAATGTTTCTCTATTAGACACAGAGGTCATACTAGTAAAAGGATTTTGCAAGATAAGATGACATTAAATTGTTAAACTGTATCTTATGGGGAGGGACAACTGTAACACTAAAAGTTTAAATATTAAGTTGACAGTCCTGATAACTGGGGATATTAAAGACTGGTGACGGAACTTCTATACAGTGACATGTTCCAGCTATTTAAACATTTATTAAGTACTCATGGTTTTTGTTTCTCTCATAGAAGAACCCGTCCCCAGGTGACTTTACAACCTGTTCTTCCCCAACCAGACTTCAAACCGAACTGACTACTAAAAGGCAACTCATGTCCCTCACGCCATGCCCCCTCACGTCACCCTCTCTCAGCTCAGAAGGAGCCAAAATGAGTGACGCCTCTCTTCTTACAACAATGGAGCCAAAAATAAAAATACTATCAATATAAGTAATTAATTAAGTCAGGTAAAATCAGGGAGGCTGGTTTTTGGTGAGTTCAAAAAATATGGAGACTGATACCTGAGAGAATAAAATTTCCTCAGTGCTCTTGCCCTACCCTATCAAAGATTTGAAAAGGACACATTAGAAAAGGGGGGAATGATAGACACAACCTGATCTGTTAATAAAATTGGGAGCCATCTTGCCACAAAGCCATGAAAAGATAATTTTGGATTAAGTATAAATTACAGCAAATTCTGAACCTGCTTGGAATGCCTGTCTGTGCCTTAAACTCACCCATGCCTGGCTCTCTGACAAGATAACAGCCCTCTCTGAAACTTTATTGACACCTCATAAATATTGGCCTTCCCTGGCCAGACAACGACCCTATCTGAGGCTCTAATGGTTCTTATAAATTCTGATGTTGGGGCCAGCAAAAAAAAATGTAAACTACCATTATTATGATGCTTGTCAGAGTTCTGTTATCTGTAACCCCGCTTTTGTCTAACTTTCCGGGCTATAATGCTGGGCTGTAGGAAAGGTGGGGTTGCTGTCTTTTTCCCGCCGTTTTGGGAGGGAGAGGCACCGGGATGGTGGAAATAATTATCTTGCTTTAATTTGATTTTAATTGGAGTCCTTGGTTTTTTCTTGCGTACTGGTCTAAAAGGTTAACACTCCACAAATATGGAGCTCTGCCGGCCTAAAGACTTCTTGAAAAACTGCCTCTGAGGATGGGCACTTGATATATATGTTGTTCTCAGGAGCTTTGGCTTCCTTTCTATTGAGACCATCAAAGCTGGGTCTGCATGTATATGACCTGGAGGACATGGTTTCTTATTTTCCAAAGAACATGATTCAGCAGTCCTGAATTCTCTCTTTGTAGGTAAACTGTGGCCACTGAAGGCTAAGTGTCTCCCCGTGTGGAATGTGAAGACATTTGGTCATCCTCCACTTTTCATGGTGTTTCTTGCTGCTGCACTGGGAGTTTGGTATTTGCTTCATGAAATACAAGGAGTTCAACTGGGACACAGTGCAGGAGGGAGTTCTGTCTTGTGTGGTGGTTCAGGGTTTGCAGGACAATACAAGAACCAGGCTTCTATCCCACATAGCTTGCCCCCTTGACCATTGCAACCTGATTCTGAACATTGCCCTGAAACATCTCCAAATAACAAGATGCCTTTTATGGAGAGGTGTCAGACATATAAGTGATTCCTGCTGCACAATGTCAGCCAGAAGCCATTTGGAAGTCAATGGCAGATCCACATGGCCTGACCACAGATGCTTTATCACACACCTGCACACCACAATTCTGGGCCCACTACTCCGCAGGTTCCAACATACTGGCATCTCTGTTCTACAACATTTTTATGAAACCTAGTCAATCAAGGCAGTCTCTGGTATACTCATGATCAGCAACAGGACATCCAAATATTCTCCAGTGCCACCTGGTAATGGGAATTTCAAAAATTTCATGGAATTTATCTAGCTATTTTTCAAGATTAAGTTGGAGAAACTGTGGGTTTCAATTCATTCAGGAACCATTAAATATTGAAGAAGCACATTTCAAGGAAAGCTCTGGAGAACACTCAGAGGCAAGGCTTCCCAAAGATTGGCGAAAAGGACACAGGAAGCCAGGCACATTGAGGTCTAGAATGTGAGGTCCATGTGTGTTTTGACTCTCAACTATGGTTGCCAAGACTTTCAGAATAAAATCATGTGACATCCTGGCTGAGATTCCCAGTGCTCTGTGGAAAGATACCCTGGGCATAAATCTCAGTTTCCAAGGGCGACTCTCATGTGTGGCCTCCTAAAATCCCAACACAATTCATGGCAATACTTCTCTGAGGTCAGTTCCAGTACTCAGTCTCTAAGGGGAATCACACCAGAGTTCAAGCTCAGGTGGACCCAGGCATCCCTTACAACCACCACACAAATGACCACAATTAAAACCAAAACTCTCCCACATGGCTCTCATCTTCTTACACATAGACACTCATCATAACCTCTGTCTGGAGCTTTTCATGAGGGGCGCAGCACAAGAGAATGTCCAAAATAAGCACCCTTGCCCCTCATTTGCCGAAAGTCAGGGTGTCCTGGACACACTTCTTGTGAACCAAGAGTGATCAAATAGGCCTGCTCTATAAGTGAACCACTTCTCCAATTTGAGGCCTACTGACTGTCTGGTATAGATTATTTATGTGAATTAGTGTCATGAGAAAACCCAAGCATCTATGGCCTAGCCTCTGCAGGGCTTTGAGAAACTCATTTGACACAAACGATCCCTATTCTTACTTTATGGAGGTCAGGAAGCTTACAGAGAAAAATGAGAGACTTCATCCTAATGACTGCTCTTTTGGCCATTTTGCTATTTGATGCCAACTTGGAAACTTTCTTTAGATTTATCAGGTGCTGAGAATCTAAGCCACTGCCTCACATGGGCCAAGAGGCTGATTCAGCCACATCCCTTTCCCAAGCAATTAAGCAAAGAGCCACAGGTGATGCCCATTCATTTCCATTTGAAATCTGTTTTCTTCAGGCTTCACAAAGGAGTGGCATGAGGAAAAGTCCTTCCTGACATTCAGGGCAACAGAACAACAGGTAAGCAAAAGGCTCAAAGCAGTGTTTCTCCACTGAGACTTTACTGGTCACACTGATATCTGAGTTTCCTGAGATGCTCCCATTCCCTTCAGCAATCCAGTACATGGCCATGTCACAAAGCTTGGAGGTGGTACATATCTTGAACACAAAACCATGAAGCTATTCTGGAGAGTTTCCAGTATTCAGGAAGAAATCAGGAACTTAGGAACATAGTAGTTGTTGCCCATCCATAAGGCAAGTCGCTCTCCATTCATAAATTGGCAGGATGAATGGTGGGAAGCTTTCTACCAGACATGAGACAACCATTGATGCATTCCGTTTCAAATGTCTACAACCACGGATACAGGGGATACACAGACATAGAAACACTCGCGTTTTCAAATGACTTTCTAGAAACACTCCAGTTCAAACAAACAATCGTCTTTCCTACCTATTCTCAGAACATGAGTCAAAACCACAAATTCACACCGACACCCACAATGGCACCTCCATCCCCCAAGTATGTCTGTGACTATCCTGAGTGTCCTCTGACTGGTGGGCCATAGTATGATTCCCCGAAATGGCTTGTCCTGTCTCAGATCTGCTCTCCTTGGCGAACTCTGTGAAGATGTCAGATGCCTTGGTTGAGCCACTACCTGCTTTCTCAGAAAAGGCCCCTTTTCAGAGCTATCCTGGCATTTGGCCATGCTCACATCAGTAGGTACCAAGAAAGACTGACACTGTCCTTGGTAAATCCAAACAATTGATACCCCTGGGACTGGGACTGGGACTGGCTCTGGGTGCCTAGCTTCCTGGGTCCCAGTTCAGAGAGTTCCATCACCAAGGATGTGAGGTAGGTCACTTCTTTCAGGAACTGAATGAGGTCACTGCCTTGGTAACCACTTTGTCCTAAGAGTTGCTTCCAATGGTCCCATGAGATGGAGGCAGCCCCTACTTCCTGTGAAAATTTCACAAGTTAGTATGGTATATCAACCATAGACACCCGGGAACAGCTTTCTACAGAGGCCTGGTTTGGCCCATTTTCTCTACCTTAAGAAGAGAGAGGCTGATTCAGACACATCCCTTCATCCTGACCAGGATGTTTGACATGGAAGATGACTTTTGGTCTCTCAGGTCCTTCATAGCTGCCTACATCTTCTTCAGGGATCATTTCTGCATGGAACTTTGAGGTTCTCAGCAGGTTTAAGATCCCCTACATTCCTGTACTGCAAGACCAACAATGTCTCTGCTCTTCTGTAAAGTTAGATTGAGGGAACAGTGTATGGTTAAGGTTAATAACAGGTTCGATTTGGATTAGGAATCATTCTGTGCGATGAATAATTGTATTGGAAACCTGCGATATTTACAAGTATATACAGATGAAATATAAGTATGAAAACAGAAATCTAGGTATGATTTGAAGTCCAGAAGTGCATTTGGCCCTTGATTGTGATACTTAGCTTAGAATTACGTTCTGCAACGATGTCTCAGATAAATGCATATACAATGGCATAGGACCTTGTACCTTGGATGATTGAATAACGAAGAGAACATCCAGTCAAAAAGGGATAGTTGGTAGGATTAGGAAGATAGTTGGTACATTTAGGAAGAAGAGTGAGTATAGGATTTGGACCAAAAGATCTTTAGCAATAGGTTTTCGCTAAGAGAGTAAATGTAAATGTCAGCACATGTGAAGAGTCAGTCACAATGATAAACTGGGGAAAATATGTAGGTAAGCAGATAACTACAGAGATATTAGGAAATCAGCCAAAGTATAATGTGAGTGATAGGATTAGACATTTTCAACAGGGTTGGGTTTGAATATAATATTACAGGAAGAAACAAATATGCAGTCACCAATAGGATTGACATTTGAGAGCATTAGGCAACCTGAATATTGATGTTTTTCGTAATCCATGCTCAATTTCCATTTAGGTTTTGGTAAAATCATAAGTGTGAACTTTGCATTTTATGTCCAGAATATTACTGTGATAAAATGTATATGTAGATCAGGTGACATGATTATATCTTCCACCATTTCTTGGAGCAATATTTTGAAGACATATAAATTAGTATTGGAGGTACAATTAGGTGTTCCCTGTGTCTATGAATATAGAGATAATGCATGAATAGACCATACTGTGAATGAATAATATAACGGGTTCCAACACTGAATAATGGATTGAATTGATATCTGAAAATATACAGGATATCTTATTTTGATATTCATACATTTATTCCAACCAGTTATATATTTAACGGTAATATTAGGGTTATGGTTTATCATAAAGAGTGTGTGGGTTTTGCATCAAAAGTGATTTTGGAAATCGAAAATAATGTATTTGGAATGAAGTCTCATGAAAAGACCAGTCAAGAATACTGTAGGAATACATGTGTTCTGAAGCAGAAAGTGATTGAAAGTGAAACAAATGCTTATAAACTTGTGAACTTGTGGATTAAATATATATCCTATTATGTGTATAAACTAAAGAAATAGTAATGTACCACTGTTGAATAAAAATAAACGTAAAATACACATTATGTCCCATAGGAATCTACTTGCATTGATGTTAAACTGGGTCAGACACTGTAGAAATATTACGATTTGGATGTATCTTTCACTGAAGTTAGTTTTCAGTACGAGGAAACAAATATGTATTTCTGGAGGATGAGTATTTATGAGAATAATCTTGTGAAAAGTTGATTATGCATACACACATAAATATGAATGTATTTAGGGAGTGTATAATAAGACACATATATTTCGTATTTGAAAAATCTGGAGAAAATATATATATACACAGACATTAAAATACACACAGAAAAATTAAAAAGTAGCAATATATGAACCAAATGAAATTCACCATGAAATATATATCATCCACAGATCCAAAACTATTCATTTTACTGAACATGGATTTATGTGTAATGTTGTTCATCTAGGATACTCACTCATAGGTTGAATTTTCAGTTCCAAAAGTGTTTAATAGGAGTGATCTCTTCTCACAATTTGTATCTGCCATGTCAACCACCTCACAAGAATGTACGTATGGTACCAGGTAGGATTCTATGTGTGCATAGAAAAATACATGTGCTCAATAGGCTACAGACAAAGGGAGACAGGAATTCCCATATTTGTTAACTTTAAAAAAACAAGGAGAACTATTTCAACAAACAATTGAATAGATTTATAACTCCTACCCTATATAATGCAAAAGGCAAGTCCAACTATACACCATGCCTCCTCTGAACTGCTTGTATTTCTATTCTGTTTGGGTTATTTTTCTCCATCGTATTAGGATTAGTAGTCAGAGTCTAGTAGTTTATGAGTTAATGTTAGGGATTGAGTATTTCGAATGGAAAATTGGAAAATTTATCTGATGTGTATACAAATATGTGCTGCACAAAAATCTTCCCACTCTCATCCAGAATAATGCCTTGACATTACCTTCGTACAAAGTAAGACACAATTAGAGAAGAAGAGTTAGAAAATCTGTGAATACATATCTGAAATGGAAAATGCTCAGGAGTTCACAACCTTGGAGGTGGTAGAGGAGTTTCCAAAAGTAAAGGACAGTGTAAACACTCCACAAACATGGAGCTCTGCCGGTATTAAGACTTCTTCAGAAACTGCCTCTGAGTTTGGGCACTTGAAATATATGTTGTTGTCAGGAGCTTTAGCTTCCTTTGTAGTGAGAACATCAATGCTGGGTCTGCAACTATGTGACCTGGAAGACATGGCTTCTTATTTTCCAATGAACATGAGGCAGCAGTGCTGAATTCTCTCTTTGTATGAAAACTGTGGACACTGGGGGCTAAATGTCTCCCCGTGTGGACTGTGATGCCATGTGGTAATCCTCCACTTTTTGTGGTGTTTCTTGCTTCTGCACTGGGAGTTTGGTAGTTGCTTCATGAAATATAAGGAGTTCAACTTGGACACAGTGCTGGAGAAAGTCTTTAACGTGTGGTGTGTCAGGGTCTGCAGGAGAATGCACCAAGCAGTGTTCTATCCTGTCGCGACCCCTTGCCCGCAAGGAAGACGCAACTCAGTAATCTTCTTTCAGCAGTTTATTCAGGCCCTTGATCTTTCTTCTAATGTCCCTTGGATGCCACTCCCAGCCTTAATAAAGCATCTCAAGCCCCAATGCGAAGCTGCCACGTGGAACTTTCTCATAGGATGTTGAAAAACCATGCGCCAACTCTCTCAAATAAGGAGTTGTTTGTCACAGACCACAGCGGAGCCAGCGCCATCTTGTAATGGCCACCATAATCTGCAAAAGCGGCTCACCACAGTTCCCCCTTTCTGATTTCTGAAAACAATACAGGCGAGAGTAGATGTCCTATCCCACTGTGCAGAAGTGGCTGCATAGTATGGCTCAGTCCTAAGGAGGGCCCTTCCCCATTTCTGAGGCCATATCAGCCAACGCCTTTTTTCATGGGGCGGGGCGTGGACATCAAACCCGCATGCAATAGGACATGCTCTCCTTGAGGTCCACTTCAAGGATCACTCAAGTGCAGTGCCTTGCCTCGCATCCTCTATCGACGATGGTGGACGAAGGGGGATAGCTGAGGCTGAACTGTGGCTGTACACAACGACAAAAAAGTTGACAATACCCTGAAAGAAAGGCATGGACTTTAAGGCGATAGAGAAGCACTAGTGTGGAAACCCATCTGCATGCAATGGCAGCAAGACCGGCAGAGTGCAAGGGCTTTCCAACACTTAGAGAATAATGAGGAAAAACATGCCGATCCCAGTGCAATGTTATAATAACTTGGGGTGCAACGACCATGTCAAAGATTTACTGTTTAAGATACGCAAGCCAGACTTGAGCTGAATTGCCACTTTCTAAAGCTGCAAGAGCTTGGATGATCATAGCCTTATCATGAGCACTGCGGGCCTTGAGGCGACAGAGAAACCACAAGCAGAGAAACATACCGAAACAACACATTGCACGAAAAATGCCTACCCCCACCCACTCTTTAAAAAAGGAAAAGGCAGAAGATATCCAATCGGTGAATTGACCCAAAGTCACGGGATCAACACGGGTACTATTCAAGACAGCTATCTGGGTTAGTTGAGACTGGATCATGTCTTCCGCTTCCATGGACCAATTTCCGGCCAAATATTCGCCAATGATGCGGGAAGGATTCCTGGAATCATTAAATCTGACAGAGGTTATGCATAAATGTGCACATTGGTCAACACAACCCAAAAGCACCAAGTCAGCCAATTCTTCTACCTGAGCTTGGAGCAAATCTATTCTTTGGTTGGCAGCTAAAATCCCTGACAAAATATGTTGATTAATTGTATTTTGGGATTCAAGTATGGTGGAAGTTTGTTGGACAACTTGATTAATGGTGGCAGCAGTTTGTACTTGATTGGCCATAGCCACTTCGGCTGTAACCGCTGCAGCAGCAGATACCGCCACGGCTGTCACTATAGCTGCTGTGATTCCAAAATCTCTGCGGACTCTAAGTAGCTCAACAGTAGGGAATTTATCAGGATCCGCAGTGACCAGGATTGGGACAAAAGTTGGAATTTTCATAACCATTGCCACAGTCCAGGAACCATTCCAACACTCAGATAAGAGACAGGCAATATGAGAACAATCCAGCATCCCCTACGAAGTGTCATTAGCCAAAAGGAATAAGAACGGGGATTGGACACAGACCATTGTAGGGGGCAATGTGGCATTATACAACAGAGAGTTGAACGAAACAGATGTTAGTCTATTACCTTGCTTACTTTCCATAATAGTGCCAGAAACATTAGCCAGCCAAATTTTGGCTCCTAAAAATTGAGCCAGCGCAGAAATATCGGCTGAAGCCACTTTTTCATTGGAAATCAGCCATTGAAACCAGGACCAACCTACTCCTGTAGAGGAGTTGGCACTGTTATTAAAGTTATAAACATACCTCTTAAGAGAGGGGGAAAGGGAGAAACCTTTAGCAACTTGATGTTTCTCCCAAGAATGATCCTGACAAGGCGTAAATGTTGGGGGGAAACCAAGATTAGGGGAACAGTAAGGAGAGGCCTTGAAATGAGTGGCATTATAAATACTACTAGAAGAAGGAGGCACTGGGATTAGTACCTCGGAGATAATAGCCAAGGTAGTTATGTTGAGAGCAGAGATGCTGTTTGCAGGGGTCCCTGAGCCTGATTGCTTCCCCAAAACTACTTGGCTCAGTACAGCACTGATAATGCTCCCTGATACCTGAATGGACCGCAATGGATCCTCCCAGTTAGTCAAATTTTTGGTCTTAAGGCTAATGCAATTAGCGTTTCCAAGGCTGAAACAAAAAACTCCTGTGAGATTAACTTGAGATTGATTAAAAATGCTCTCCATGTCCCCTCTAGGAGAGGCACAGAGAGCAGACTCACATGAGGTAGAAAAAAGAGTGGGGAGGACACTAGAATTACCATGAACCGGCATCGGCATTGGCCATGCCCGTGCCACTGCCCACCACTGCATTGGTGTCGCCTGTGCCTTCGGCACCGCACTAGAGCCAGAGCACTTAGCAGAATGAAGATCCTCATCACAGGATTGCTGTGGTATCTCTTGTTGCTGGTCAGTTGATGTCAAGACTCTTCTTGTCAAGCGTTCAGGGACCCACAACGGTTCCGTACGATCCTGGGGAAAAATACATACAGATCCTCACGCCCATGTCAGCACGGGGTTGGGGCTGTTCCATTGGCCCGTAAGAACATCATTCCACTTAACATAGTCAATCACAGAGGGCTGAGGGGACACATGTCTATCGGCTGCAGAGCGACCATGAATATCCAAATTCAAAAAAGTAATGGTAAAGAGAGCTAAGGACAGGCGTTCTTTAGAAGTGTGTTCAGCTCTTATTCCCCCTTTTTGTTTTTGTAGTTTCCTTTAAGGTGCGATGAGCATGCTCAACAATGCCTTGTCCTTGAGGATTGTAAGGCAAACCATGAGTAAGTTGCACTCCCATAGTAGAACAAAAAGATGTAAATTGTCTGCCAGTATAAGCAGGTCCATTATCAGTCTTAAGGGATGCAGGTGCACCCCATGTTGCCCATGCCTCTAAACAGTGAGTAATGACATTACGTGCCTTTTCTCCCGATAAAGCAGAAGCATGGATAATTCCAGAGCACGTATCAACGGAAACATGCACATACTTAAGGTTACCAAAGTCAGGTATATGTGTCACATCCATTTGCCAAACAACCAATGGCTTTAATCCCCGTGGGTTTACTCCATAATTAGGGGGATGAAGAAATGTGACACAATGGGGACATTGCAATACTATCTGCCGAGCATCCACTCTTGAAATGGAAAAACGCCTGCACAGCGTTAATGCATTAACATGGAAGTTTTGGTGAAACAACTTAGCCCCCTCTAAGGAGGAAGCCAAGCATATCAACTGACCTCTAGTGGCTGAGTCCGCAAAGGCATTACCCTGGGATAACGGACCAGGAAGAGAGGTATGATCCCGGATGTGCATTGGATAAAAAGAAGCAGTGCGGTTATAGATAAGCTGTCGAAGCTGATTAAAGTAAGCAGACACATTATGGGCATCACTAATAGCTCCCACGGCCTCCAGGACTTTTAGTGCTTGCACCACATAGATGGAGTCTGAAATGAGATTAAAATGAAAAGAACACTGTTTAAAAACTTCAATAACAATTTGTAGTTCTACCCATTGTGGATTTCCAGGAGCAAATTGATGCTGGATAGGGGGAGAGTCATCAATTACATAGGCTCCCATTCCAGACTTGGAACCATCAGTAAAAATGTTAACAGCCCCCGGAATTGGACTGGATGAAGTTACCTTAGGGAAAATGATGGGATGCTCCTTAACAAAATGGAGTAATGGATGAGAAGGGTAGTGATTATCAATATCTCCTTGAAACGAGCAGCTCAGAATAGCCCAGTTGTCTAGAGTAGCACATAAAACATTAAGTTGAGCTTTAGTGTAGGGTATGATAAGAGAAGAAGGTGATTGTCCGAAAAATTGAATGCTCTGTTGAATCCCTTTAAGTTCCAGCGCTGCAACAGCATCAGGATAATATTCTAGGGATTTTGCTGGGGATACATGTGGGTGGATCCATAGTAAAGGCCCATCTTGCCACAGTACTCCAGTAGGCTGCCGCATAGTGGCAAGCACACATAACTGGAAAGATTTATCACTCTGGAGCCTGCATAGAGTGGCATGCTGTATAGCTTCTTCTACTTTTATAAGGGCTGCTCTAGCCTCTTTGGTGAGGCTATGAGGAGAAGCAAGATCTGGATCACCCTTAAGAGTAGCATAAAAAGGCTGGAGCACAATATTAGGAATATGTAAATATCCTCTTATCCAATTAATATCTCCCAGCAGTTTTTGAAAATCATTTAGAGTTTGGAGATCTTGAGTCCTGATGGTGATTTTTTGCAGTTTTAATTTGTCATACCCAACTGTCCCTCCCAAATACCTGATAGAATCCCCCGTTTTAACCTTTTCAGGTGCGATGTGCAGTCCATATTGAGCCACCAGCATCACTAGTTTTTTATAAGCCTCATTAACTGTCTGCTCTAATTTTGCGGCCAATAACACATCATCCATATAATGAATGATTTTGATGGAGGAATACTTATGCCTGAGAGGTGCGAGTGCTTTCCCCACATACATCTGGCACATCGTGGGACTATTAGCCATTCCGTGCGGCAACACTACCCACTCAAACCTTTGATCTGGTTCCTCGTAATTACACGAGGGAAGGGTGAAAGCAAAACGTTGTGAATCTTTAGGATGCAAAGGAATAGAAAAGAAACAGTCTTTAATGTCAATAACAATAATATGCCAGCCTTGAGGAACAGAGGAGAGCAGAGGCAGCCCTCTTTTAATGGGCCCCATAAGTTGCATTTGAGCATTAACTGCTCGTAAATCATGCAGTAGGCGCCATTTCCCTGATTTTTTCTTAATGACAAATATGGGAGTATTCCATGGAGAAGTAGAAGGTTGGATGTGACCCAAGTCAAGTTGTTCTTTGACTAGATCATGGGCTGCTGCCAATTTAGCCGAGGGAAGAGGCCACTGAGGCACCCAAACAGGCTCCTAGGTGAGCCATGTTATGGGTATTTGAGCCCCAGTGGCCCCTTGGAAAAACCCAGACGAAACCTGTTAAGCTTTTGATGACCTTGCACAGGATGCCTACGGCCCTGTAGGTGTTTTCCTAGTCCTAGACCTGGTCTATACCCCATATTTTGCATGATATGTTGAGACACTGGGGAATAGTCATTACTAAGAGTGAATCCCATGTCTTTCAACAGATCATGGCCCCATAAAGAAATAGGTAAATCAAGTACATAAGGCTGAAAGGTACCATTGTGTCCTTCCGGGTCCTTCCAAGATAGATGTCTACAGCTGATTTGAGGGGCTTGGGCATATCCAAGTCCTCATAGGGATAGATCAGAAGCCTGCACTGGCCATCCCTTAGACCAGTCCTTAAGGGCTATGATACTACGATCTGCTCCTGTATCCAGCAATCCCACAATAGATTTACCTTCTATGCTTAATTCCAAAGTGGGGCGATTGCTCATATCCAGTGACAAATAGGCACAATTCCCTCCGGTGGTACCAATCTCATTTCCCGTCCGTGACCTTGAGTCAGCAGGGAAGTGGTTATCCAAGCTAGGCAAAATTAGCAATTGAGCAATCCGATCCCCTGGGGAGATAGACACATTGCCCCTTGGAGCTTCCACCAAAACCTTTACTGCCCCTACAGTATCAGGGCTTATGACTCCGGGGAAAAGATGAAGACCTTGTAAGATAGAGGATGCACGTCCAATTAGCAAACCTACAGTGCCAGTTGGTAAAGGCCCTTTGAACTCAGTTTCCACCAATTAGACTCCCATCTTAGGTGTTAATATGAGCCTGGAGGTGGAACAGAGGTCCAATCCCACGGACCTGTAGTGGCTCTCCACGTCTCGTGGGATGGCGCAGAGAAGGCCATGTCTTGGGTTCAGGTGTGACATTCTCCACTGCCCCATATATTTGTGGGCCCTGGGGTCGGGGGCCCCTTCGGCCTTTTTTTGGCCCAGCTGAAATAGGCTGTCCATGGATGTCCCTCACTGATCTACACTCTTTTGCCCACTGCTTCCCCTTTTTGCATTTTGGACACAGCCCCGGTTGACGAGGGCCATTAGAAGGGCCACCGCGAGGAGGTCCAGTAAAATTGTCTTTTTTGGGACAGTCACGTTTGAAATGGCCAGATTGACCACAATGGAAGCATGTTCCAGCACCAGGACCGCCCCCTTTTGCAATCCAAAGGACAGCAGCTGCAAGACCTGCATTAGTTAAAGGTCTTCCAAGCTCTCTAAACACATTCATCCATGCTTCTATGCCCTTGTTTTTATAAGGAGTGATTGATGCTTTACATTCCTTGGTGCATTGCTCAAAGACCAATTGCTTGATAAGGGGCATTGCTCTCTCAGTGTCCCATAAAATCTTTCCAGTGGCATCCACCCTCCTTGCTACAAAATCTGAAAAGGGTTCTGTAGGGCCTTGTAGAATCTTGGTCAAATTACCAGACACCTCTCCTCTATTTGAAAGTGATTTCCATGCCCGAATGCAAATGTTGTTAATTTGATCATATGCCTCAAGAAGGAATCCTGTCTATTGATTAGTAAATCTACCTTGTACCAAAAGCATATCCTTATCCCAATGGGGGTGTCCCGCCACATGGTTTTGGGCAGCCTGCTCTACCGCGCCCTCTAGCACAAAGGCTCTCCAGTCCAAATATTTACCTGGAGAAACACAAGCCCGAACAAGGCTAGCCCAATCAGAGGGAGTCATACAGTATCTAGACAGACTCTCCACCTGAGTAAGGGTGAAGGCGGCATCCACCACATAAGTGCGCACAGACTCCGCCAGGGTCTTCACAATTTTGAAATCTAAGGGCTCATGGAATCTTCCCCTATTGTCATCCTGGAAAACTGGATAAGCAAGACCCATCTCAGCATTAACAGCCCTCCATGTTTGGGCATGGAAAGCTCTCCCCGAAACACCCCCACTGTACGGTGGTGGATCCGGAGGATCATTTTCCTTGAGCCCCTGTTTAGTTTTGTTCCCTTCTCCTATAGCTAGACTCCCTAGCTGACGAGACAGTCTCCCGAAATCTTGCTCCTCATCCTCCTCTTCCTCTGACCCACTTTTGCATGGGGGTGTGCGCAGCGTACTAAGATCTGGATACAATTGTCTCCTCCCCTGTTTCTCGCTCCGCACACTCCCATCCTCCTGAAATACCTCACTTCCTGCCATCTCCGATTTTTCCTCATGTAATTGCTCTAGAACTTCCTGTCCTTTAGTAAGTGATTCCTGAAATCTGCCATCTGTGAGGCAACTACGGACCATCTTCCAAAGTGGTATCACCCCACCCTCTAATATGCCCTGCTCAGAAGCAAAGTCAAGATCTTTGCCTAATTTATCCCAGCTAGGTACAGTAAGGCTGCCCGAAAACGCAAACCATGGTGCAGCAATATCTGTCTTCTGTAAAAATCTCTGTAAAGTTCTACGTTTCACTTCTAGGCCCTTGGAACGTAACAGGCCATCTAGGGCCAGGAGAAGCGGACTTGAAGATGCGGCACCCATGAAACAACAAAAGACGCACAAAAAAAAAGTGAAAGTAAATGTGAAAGTACACAATGCAGCTG
Organism: Callospermophilus lateralis; assembly: GCF_048772815.1. Taxonomy (NCBI): domain Eukaryota; kingdom Metazoa; phylum Chordata; class Mammalia; order Rodentia; family Sciuridae; genus Callospermophilus; species Callospermophilus lateralis. The sequence continues at coordinate 19,102 of NW_027516447.1, read as the reverse complement.
CAATAAAATGTAACGCTCTCTCTTTACAGAACAGCTGCCCCGCTTTGATCGCGGATCCCACTTACCTGGGACTAACCCCCGCTTTGATCGCGGATCCCACTTACCTGGGACTAACCGGTGCACAACCCCTGACTACTGAAAGTTCTGGTTCCCGGGTCTCGGCACCACGTGTCGCGACCCCTTGCCCGCAAAGAAGACGCAACTCAGGAATCTTCTTTCAGCAGTTTATTCAGGCCCTTGATCTTTCTTCTAATGCCCCTCGGATGCCCCTCCCAGCCTTAATAAAGCATCTCAAGACCCAATGCAAAGCTGCCACGTGGAACTTTCTCATAGGGTGTTGAAAAACCATGCACCAACTCTCCCAAATAAGGAGTTGTTTGTCACAGACCACAGCAAAGCCAGCACCATCTTGTAATGGTGACCATAATCTGCAAAAGCGGCTCACCACACTATCCCTCATAGCTTGCCCCATTGTCCCCTTGTCCATATCAACCAGATTCTAACATTGCCCTGAATCCTCTCCATATAACAACATGTCTTTACATATAAAGGTCTGCTATCTGCACTATGTCAGTCACAAGCCATTTGGAAGCCAAGGGCCGATCCACATGGCCCCACAACAAATTTTTTTTTTCACACACCTGCCCACCACTGCTCTAGTCCAACTACTCATCAGGCTCCAACTACAGGCATATCTGTTCTATACCATTTTCATGAAACCCAGTCAATCAAGTCACTGTCTGGTATACTCTTGAACTGCAACAGGACATTCAAAGGTTCTCCAGTGCCACCTGGTCATGGAAATTTCAAAAATTTCATGGTATTTATCTAGCCATTTTTCAAGGATGAAGTTGGAGGCACTGTGAGTTTCAATTCATTGTGGAGCCAGTAAATGTTGAGGAAGCTCATTTCAATGAAAGCTCTGGAGAACTCTCACAGGCAAAGCTTCCCAAAGAGTGGCCAAAAGGTCACATGAAGCCAGGACCATTGAGGTCTACATATGAGGTCCATGTGTGTTTTGACTCTCAACTATGGTTGCCAAGTCTTTCAGAATAAAATTATGTGATATCCTGGCTGAGATTTCCAGTTCTCTGTGGAAAGCGACCCTGATCTCAGTTTCCAACTCATGCGTGGCCTACTAAAATCTAAACACAATTCATGGCAATACTTCTCTGAGATTAATTCCAGAACTTAATCTCTAAGGGGAATCACACCAGAGTTCAGGCCCAGGTGAACCCAGTCATCTCTTCCAACCACCACACAAATGACCACAATTAAAACCAAAACACTCCCACATGACCCTCATCTTCTTCCGTATAGTCACTAATCATAACCTCTGGCTGGAAGTTGCCATGAGGGTCGCAGCCCAAGACAGTGTCCAAAAAAAGCTCCCTTGCCCCTCATTTGCCTAAAGTCAGGGTGGCCTGGACACCCTTCCTTTGAACCAGGAATGATCAAATAGCCCTGCCATTAATACTGCTCTGCTTCTCCAATTTGAGGCCTACTGACTGTCAGGTATAAATTCTTTATGTGATTTGGAGACATGAGAAAACCCAAGCACCTATGGGCTAGCCTCTGTAGGGCTTGGAAGAACTCATTTGACCCAAAGAATCCCTATTCTCACTTGATGAAAATTAGGAACTCTAAAGGTCGGGCGAACGTCAGAAGAAAAGACCAGCAAGAGAATTTCTCATGCAACATCAAAGGGTATATTGGGGGTCCAGCATGCTGGGGCTCAGAGCTCACTTCTGAGTAGCAAAGAACAAAGAGCCACGAGAACAACTTGAGCAAATTTTATATACATTCTTTAGAGAGGGCAGCGACTTTACATACATCATATCTTCTTTTAGCAAATCATCATATACCAAGGGAAAATCAAATAACAACTCTAAAACATGATTAGCAAATTCATTGGCAGGAGCAGGCCGGGCAGGGGGTGATTGGTCAGCCCTGACAAGGGGTATATATTTAAACTAATTGGTTGAAGCCCTGAGATGTATACATGCAGAACTGCATGGTTTCTGGGAAGGGGTTGTTATGTAACTAGGTGGTCAGGGAAGATTTCAGCACACATCTCATGGGCAGTTCTGGGAATTGCCTTAAATGCCACAGGAATTTCAGGTTCTTAGTGCACCTTGGAAGCTTTACAAAACCTGGTTCTTTACGTTTCAATTTCAATTTCTTTTATTCTTTCATTTCCCACTTCTTTTTCTGACTACTTTTAATCTTAAAAATAATGAATCATAATTATTGCGGGGTCTCACATTCTATTTCTGCCAGTGGAGCGTATTTCTGTCTGATTACCATGAGTTTTACCTGTCCAATTTGAGCCTGGAGAAAGGAAAATATGGGGTTAAGCAAACAAGTTCCCACAGTTAGCAACACCATAAGGATGATCAGGGGTCCAGCTAAGGCTGATAGAAGTGTAGTTAACCAGGGAGATTGGGTAAACCCTGACTCAAACCACCCTTGTTGAATCTCCCTTTCTCTCTGGGACTCTTCAAGTCTTTTTTCTCAATTCACTCATGGATTATTTTGCAACTCCAGTATGGTCAGCATAAAAACAACATTTTTCTATCAGTGAAGCACAGAGGCCATGAAATTTGTAGGGATTTTTGGAGGCCACACATGAGACTCGCAATTGGAAAATGAGATCTAGACCAAGGGTGGCTTTCTACAGAGCACAGGGAATCTCAGCCATGATATCATATGCTTTTATTCTGAAAGACTTGGCAGAAATAGTTGGGAAGCCTTGCCTGTGAGAGTTCTCCAGAGCTTTCATTGAAATGATCTTCCTCAACATTTTATGGTTCCTGAATGAATTGAAACCCACAGTGCCTCCAACTTCATCCTTGAAAAATGGCTACATAAATATCATGACATTTTTGAAATTCCCATGACCAGGTGGCATTTGAGAATCTTTGGATGTCCTGTTGCTGATTTGAGTGTACCAGACAGTGCCTTGATTGACTGGGTTTCATGATAATGGTGTAGAACAGAGATGTCAGTAAGTTGGAGCCTACTGATTAGTGTTCATAGAGAATTGTTGTGCAGTTGTGATAAAACATCAGTGTTGGGGCCATGTGGTTCTGCCATTGACTTCCAAATCGGTTGTTACTGACATGGTGCAGCCAGCAGAACATCTTGTTATATGGAGAAGGCATCTTGTATATGGAGAAATTTCAGGGTAATGTTCAGAATCAGGTTGCTATGGTCAAGGGGGCAACCTATTAGGGATAGAAGCCTGTTTGTTGCGTTCTCCCACAGACCCTGACACACGACACGTGACAGAACTCCCTCCAGCACTGTGTCCCAGTTGAATTTTTTGTATTTTGTGAAGCATATACCAAACTCCCAGTGCAGCAGCAAGAAACACAACAAAAAGTGGAGGATGACCAAATAGCTTCACAGTCCACACGGGGAATCACTTAGCCCCAGTGGTCATAGTTATCTACAAAGAGAGAATTCAGCACTGCTGCTTAATGTTCATTGGAATTTAAGAGACCATGTCCTCCAGGTCACATAGATGCAGACCCAGCTTTGATGGTCTCACTACAAAGGAAGCTAAAGCTCCTGACAACATATATTTCAAGTGCCCAACCTCAGGGGCAGTTTCTCAAGAAGTCTGTAGGCCAACAGTGCTCCATGATTGTGGAGTTTTATCCTGTCCATTACTTTTGGAAACTCCTCTACCACCTCCAAAGTTATGAACTCCTGAGCAATATTCATTCGAGATATGTATTCACAGATTTAATAACTCTTCTCCTCTAATTGTGTCTTAATTGGGGTGAAGGTAATGTCAAGTAATTGTTCTGGATGAGAGTGAGAGGATTTTTGTTTAGCATATATTTGCATACACATTGGATTCATTTTCCACTTTTCCATTTGAAATACTGAATCCCTGACACTTCCCTATACCTTAGACTCTGTCAACTAATCCTAATATGATGGAGAAAAATAACCCAAACAGAATTGAAATAGAAGCAGTTCAGAAGAGGTATGGTGTATAGTTGGACTTGCCTTTTGCATTATATAGGGTAGGAGTTATAAATCTAGTCAATTTTTTTGAAATAGTTCTCCATGTGTTTTTAAAGTTAACAAATATGTGAATTCCTGTCTCCCTTTCACTGTAGCCTATTCATCACATGTATTTTTATAAGCACATGTAGAATCCTACCTGGTACCACATGTACACTATTGTGTGGTGGCTGAATTGGCAAATACAAATTGTGAGAAGAGATCACTCCTCCTAAACACTGGAACTCAAAATTCAACCTATGGGTGAGCTTCCTAGCTGAACAACATTATACATAAATCCACGTTCAGTAAAATGAATATTTTCGATCTGTGAATGATATATTTTTCATGGTTAATTTCAATTGGCATATAGTGCTACTTTTTAATATTTGTGTGTGTGTGTGTGTGTGTATTAATATACACTCTCCAGATTTTTCAAAATTTGAAATATATGTGTCTCTTTATACATTTCCTAAATTAATTCATATTCAAGTATGTGGATTTATAATCATCTTTTCACAAGATTATTCTCAGAAATATTCAGCCACCTGGAATACCTATTTGTTTCCTTCTACTGAAAACTAACTTCAGTGAATGGTGTATATAAATCCTAATATTTCTACAGAAACTGACCTAGTTTAACATCAATGCAAGTAGACTCTTATGGGACATGATGTGTATTTTGAAGTTCATTTTTTTCAACACTGGTACATTATTATTTCTTTAGTTTATGCACATCATTGGATATATATTTCATCCACAAGTTCACAAATTTATAGTCATTTGTTTCACTTTCAATCACTTTCTACTTCAGAACACCTATATTCGTCCATGTTTCCTTACTGATCATTTCATGAGACTTCTTTCCAAACACATTATTTCTGATTTCCATAATTACTTTTGAAGAAAATCTCACACACCCTCAATGATGAACCATAATCCTAATATTACCATTAGATGTATTACTGGTTGGAATGAATGATTGTATATCAATATATGATTTCTTATATATTTTCAGATACCAATTCAATTGATTATTTACAGTTTAACCAGTTATATTATTTATACACAGTATTGTCAATTCATGCACTATCTCTATATTCATAGACACATGGTACACCTGTTTATACCCCCAATACTATTTTATACATCTTCAAAATATTCCTCCCAGAAATGGGGGAAGAAATACTCATGTCACCTGACATACATATACATTTTGTCACAGCAATATTCTGGACACAAAAAGCAAATGTCACAGTTATGATTGTACCAATAGAAAGGTTGGGCGAGCATTGGAGGTAGAGACCACCAAGAGACTGTCTCATGCAACAGCAAACTTTTTATTGGGGGTCCAGCATGCTGCGGCTCAGAGTTCACTTTAATTTAGCAGAGAGCCCTGAGAACAGCTTAAGCAGAGCTTATATACTTTCCTTGGAGATGGCAGGGAGTGAAGTTTATTGATGGGTCAGGGCAAGTGTGCGGTTTGCGTGCAAATGTGTGAGGGAGTACATTCTGCAGTTTGCCAGTTGGGGACATCACATTCTGGGAAGAAGATTAGCAAAGAGTTCTCAAGATTTCAACAGTGTTTTGCTAAGCATACAGAAAAACATGAAGTGGCAAGTACCTATTTTATTAACTTTTCATTCCCCACTTCTTCTTCGGGTTACTTTTAATCATAAAAGTGATCATTGGGGGGTGTCACATTTTATGTCTGCTAGTGGGGTATATTTTTGTCTGATTACCATAAGTTTAACATGCCCAATTTGAGCTTGTAAAAAGGAAATTACACGGTTGAGCAAACAGCGCCCTACAGTTAGCAATAATATGAGGATTATTAATGGACCGGACAAGGCTGATAAAAGTGTAGTTACCCCCGGGGACTGTGTGAACCCAGACTCAAACCACCATTTTTGGGCCTCTGTCTCTGGTTGACACTCTTCAAGTCGTTTTCTTAATTTACTCATAGATTGTTTTACAACTCCAGTATTGTCGTAATAAAAAGAACATTCATCCCTCAATGCAGCACAAAGGCCCCTTCTCTCATGAAGAGGAGGTCCAACCGTCGCCTGTTCTGTAAAAGTACTTCAGAGAGAGAGGTTAAAGATTTCTGTAAAGCTGTGATGGAGGTTTTTAATATCTTTAAGTTTTGGTCTACTGCTGCTTCTCATTGAGTCATTTGTTGTGTCCCATGGACTAGGGCAGTGTTTCCTGTGCCCACCTCTGCAGCAATTCCTATTCCTAATAGTATGGCTAAAGTGAGGAATACAGGTTTCCGGTGGAACCGGGTTTTATGCCCCCCTATTTGAACTTTAAATGATCCTGCGTCATGATAGAGCACTCTGGGAAACATCTGCACCATTAAATAATGAAGCACATCTGTTGACCATTTTATGATCACATAAACAATGTTTCAGTATATCGAATTATACTGCTGTAGGGACAGAAAAGGCAAGGCACCTAAGATAGCACCAAAGGTAAGGAAACAGTCCTATTTGGTTGTACATGGATTTAGAAGGCATTGCTTCTGTTGTAATCAATTAATCCCCTGGACCCCAAATTTAGGTAGTTTCAGAATTTTTTACCTAACATGTAATTAAAGGGACTTAGAAGTTCACAGTCTGCAGAAGTTCACAAAAATCAGTTTTTGTTTCTGTTTTATTTTCTCTGTTCTGGGCAAGTTAACTTTTTAAGAACACCTGAGAGGAGGAGAGCTTTTGTCTTCTCTTTTTTTTCTCCCTGCCAGCTGTGAAAATGGAGCCCAGTTGGTAACTTCTTTATCGTAGAAATGTAGCCATCTCTGTGAAGCCCCAACTCAAGGCCAGAGACCTTGTTCACATATTTTGTGAAAAACTAGTAAGGGGGTGTCTAGCTTCAGAGTGCTGTTTTTTCCAGCCAGTGGCAAGTAGAACAGGGCAACAAGAAAAGAGGAAGTTTATCTACATTGAACTCTTTAATAGGGACTCTTTTGCTGAAAGTCCTAAAGTCAGCCATGGTGAAGACTTCTGGAGAAGGTCAGTTAAGACTTTTCTGTGGTCCTGGTACAGAGGGGGAAGACGTGGAAGGCAGTGGGTGAGAGCAGCTCTTTGGATCTTAGAATGAGGAAGGACAGATGTAAAAGAATAATGGAAAAGAGGTTTGGGATTTTGCTAGCAACAAAAACTTGAGCAGTAGAACAGGTAGAGCAGAGGGGTAGATGGGAGTGAGTATATCAAAAAGCCTGTGAGGGACTTTAAATTCTTAGTAACCTGTTTTCAGTGTTGACAAAGCAACATAAAGGCCATTTTCACTACATCATGGATAGGGGTCTGAGGGTTTCCCTCAGCCTGTTTGGGCTTTGGGTTAGCTGGTAATAGGACCTTTTGGGACCCGGTGCGAACACTGACAAGAGAAGAGAGGAGTGAGTGGGTAGAGGAGTACCTCAGTACCTGCTACCTCAGCAGGGGGGCAATGGTCTAAAAACCGGCGGAAGTCTGGGTATTTGATCTAGTAATTGGAGGGGAGAAATCAGGTTGCTGAGGTGGGATTGACAGCAGAGCGTCTGGAGCAGAAGGCAGAGGGTGAGGATGTATTGGAGAAGCATAGTTCAGGATTTGAGCGAAGGAAGAAAAACGCTTCCACATATGGGAATTTCCTTCCACCCTTTTGAGCACTTGCCGAACTTAAAAAGGTCACGCAAAATTTGAGGATCTAGAGACCCCTCTGGGGGCCATCAGTTTTGGTTGTCTAATTGGTAATATGGCCAATGCTGTGTACTGAATTTGATGATGAGTTTGGGTTTCACTAGGCAGCCCCTATATGCTCGCATCCCCATGACTTACAGAAGAAGTCGGCTTTTCCCTTACACAGCCGTTGCTTTTGTGGCTTTGATAACTGCCGGGTAAACATAGTAATCTAGGCTAGCTAACCTGCTTCTGTCTCACGTGTCCCTTCACCCTTAATAACAAAACTCACCCACTCTTCCTGATAAACCGTAACCCTAATATTACCATTAGATGTATAATTCATTGGAATGAATGTATGTATATCAATATAAGATTTCCTGTATATTTTCAGATATCAATTCAATCCATTATTTAAAGTAGGAACCAATTATATTATTTATTCACATTATGGTCTATTCATTCTTTATCTCTATATTCATAGACACAGGGTAAACCTATTTGTACCCCCTATACTAATTTATGCGTCTTCAAAATATTGCTCCTAGAAATGGTGGAGGAAATACTCATGTCACCTTATCTACATATATATTTTATCACAGTAATATTCTGGACACAAAAACCAATGGTCACACTTATGCTTCTACCAAAACGTAAATGGAAAGTGAGCATGGATTACTTTAAACATCCACCTTTGGGTTGCCTAATGCTCTCAAATGTCAATCATATTGGTGACTACATATTTGTTTCTTCCTAAGATTATATATTCAATCAAGCCTGTTGAAATTGTCTAATCCAATCACTCACTTTATACTTTGCCTGATTTCCTAATGTCTCTATTGATATCTGCTTTCCTACATATTTTCCCCAGTTAATCATTGTGACTGATTCTTCACATGTGTTGACATTTAGACTCATTCTCTACCCGAAACCTCATTGCTAAAGAACTTTTGGTCCAATTCCTATACTCACTCTTCTTCCAAAATCTACTGACTACCTTCCCAATCCTGCCGACTATCCCTCTTTGACTGGATGTTCTCTGCTACATTCATATATCCAAGATAAATGGTCCTATGCCATTGTATGTCAATTTATCTGAGACATCTGTGCAGAACGTAATTCAAAGCTAAGTATCCCCATCAAGGGCCCAATGCCCTTCTGGGCTTCAAATCTTACCTAGATTTCTGTTTTCATACTTATATTTCACCTCTATATTTTTATAAATATCACAGGTTTCCTATACCATTATTCATCCAGCAGAATGATTCCTAACCCAAATCGAACATGTTATTAATCCTAACCATACACAGTTTCCTCAATCTAACTTTACAGAAGAGAAGGGACAGAGTTATTCTTACTACAGGAATGTAGGGGATCTTCCACCTTCTGAGAACCTCAAGGTTCCATGCAGAAATAATCCTTGGAGAAGACGTATGCAGCTATGAAGGACCTGAGAGAACAAGAGTCATCATCCATGGCAAACAACTTGATCTGGATGGTCTGAATGAGCCACTCTCTTCTCAATGTAGAGAAGGTGGACCAATCCAGGCCTGAGTAGAGAGCTGTTCCAGGGTGGCTATGGTTGATATACCATTCCAACTTGTGAAAGTGTCACAGGAAGTAGGGGCAGCCTCCATCTCATGGGACTCTTGGAAGCAACTGTTAGGACATATGGTTACCAAAGCAGTGACCTCATTCAGTTCCTGATGGAAGTGACCTCACCTCACTTCCTTGTTGATGGAACTCTCTGAAATTGGGATCCAGGAAGCCAGGCATCCAGAGCCAGTCCCAGTCAAAATTTCAGTGTGCTCACTTGAATGGATTTACCAAGGAGAGGGCCAGTCATTCTTGGAACCTACTGATGTGAGGATGGGAAAATGCCAGGAGAGCTCTGAAGAGGTTCCTGTCCTGAAAAAGCAGGTAGTGGCTCACCCCTGGCTACTGAAAACCTCAGAGAGTTGGCCAAGGGACCAGATGTGAGACAGGACAGGCCATGTCTGGGAAAGATAGTATGGCCCACCAGTCAGAGAACACTCCAGATAGTCACAGACCTACTTGGTGGAAGGAGGTGCCTTTGGGGTGTGGATGTGAGTTTGTGGTTATGTCTCATGTTCTGAGAATAGGTAGAAAAGTCAGTTTGTTTGGTTTTGCCTGGCCTGTTTGTAAAATGTCATTTGACAAGGCAAGAGTTTCTATATCTGTGTATCCCACTGTGTATGTGGATGTAGACATTAAAAAAGAGAATGCATCAATGAATGTTTCCTGTGTAGTAGAGAGCTTTCTAGCATTCATCCTGCCCAATTTATGAATAGAGTGTGGCTAACCTTATTGATGTGCAACAATTGCTATCTTCCTAAGTTTCTGTTTTCTTTCTGAATTCTGGCCACTCTACAGAATAGGCTCATAAATATGTGTCCAAGATATGTACCACCTCCAAGCTCTGTCAAATGGACATGTACTTAATAGCTGAAGGTAATGGGAGCATTTCAGAAAACTCAGATATCAGTGTGACCAGGAAAGTCTCATTGAAGAAACCCTTCTTTGCGCCATTTGCTTACCTAATGCTCTGTTGTCCTGAATGTCAGCAATGTCTTTGCCTCATGCCACTCTTTTGTGAAGCCTGAAGAAAACAGTTTTCAAATGGAAATGAATGGGCATCACCTGTGTCTCTTTGCTTAAATGCTTTGGAAAAGCATGTGTCTGAATAAGCCTCTTCACCCTGTGTGAGGCTGTGGCTTAGATTCTTAGCACCTGATGGATCTGAATAAAATTCCTATATGTGCATCCAAAACCAAAATGGCAAAAAGATCAGTCATTGTGTATGAAGTCTCTTACCTTCCTCTGTTAGGTTCCTGACCTTCATCAAGTGAGAATAGGGATCTTTTGGGTCAAATGAGTTCTACAATCCCCTGCAGAGGTGCTTGGGGTATCTCCTGACTCCAAATCACATAAAGAATCTATACCTGACTGTCAGTAGGCCTCAAATTGGAGAAGCAGAGCAGTATTAATGGCAGGCCTATTTGATCACTCCTGGTTCACAGAAAGGGTGTCCAGGCCACTCTGACTTTAGGCAAATGAGTGGCAAGGGAGATTATCTTTGACACTGTCGTGAGCTGTGCCCCTCATGGAAAACACCAGCCGGAGTTTATGATGAGTGGTTATATGGAAGAAGATGAGGGTCATGTGGGAGTGTTTTGGTTTTAATTGTGGTCATTTGTGTGGCAGTTGGAAGAGATGACTGGGTCCACCTGGGCTTGAACTCTGGTGTGATTCCCCTTAGAGACTAAGTTCTAAAACTGACCTCAGAGAAGCATTGCCATGAATTGTGTTGGGATTTTAGGAGGCCACTCATGAGAGTTGCCCTTGGAAACTGATCTAGGGCCAGGGTTGCTTTCCACAGAGCACTGGGAATCTCAGCCAGGATATCACATGATTTTATTCTGAAAAACTTGGCAGCCAGATTTGAGCGGCAAAACACACATGGACCTCACAATGTAGACCTCAATGGGCCTGGTTTCATGTGACTTTTTGGCCACTCTTTTGGAAACCTTGCCTGTGATAGTTTTCCCGAGCTTTCTTTGAAATGAGCTTCCTCACATTTAATGGTTCCTGAATGAATTGAAACCCACAGTGCCTACCACTTCATCCTTGAAAAATGGCTACATAAATACCATGAAATTATTGAAATTCCCATGAACAGGTGGCACTGGAGTATCTTTGGGTCTCCTGTTGCTGATCATGAGTGTACCAGACAGTGCCTTGATTGACTGGGTTTCATGAAAATGGTGTAGAACAGAGATGCCAGTAAGTTGAAGCCTGCTGAGTAGTGGGCTTAGAGCAGTGGTGGGGAGGAGTGTGATAAAGCATCTGTGGTGAGGCCATGTGGATCTGCCATTAGCTTCGAAATGGCTTGTGACTGACATGGTGCACCCAGCAGACCCTTATAAGTAGAGGCATCTTGTAATATACAGAGGTTTCAGGGCAATGTTCAGAATCAGGTTGTTATAGTTAAGGGGGCAAGCTATATTGGATAGAAGCCTTGTTGGCACATTCTCTTGCCGACACTGACCCACCACACATGACAGAACTCCCTCCAGCACTGTGTCCCAGTTGAACCCTTGGTGTTTCGTGAAGCAAAAACTGAACTCCCAGTGCAGCAGCAATAAACAAAAGGAAAATTGTAGGATGACCAAATGGCTTCACAGTCCACAGGGGGGCAGACACTTAGTCCCCAATGGCCACAGTTTGCCTACAAAGAGAGAATACAGCACTGCTGCCTCATGTTCATTGGAAAATAAGAAACCATATCTTTCAGGTCACATAGATGCAGACCCAGGTTTGGTGATCTCACTACAAAAGAAGCTAAAGCTCCTGACAACAACATATATTTCATGTGCCCAAACTCAGAGGCTGTTTCTCAAGAAGTCTTTATTCCAGCAGAGCTCCATGTTTGTGGCGTGTTTACACTGTCCCTTACTTTTGAAAACTCCTCTACCACCTCCAAGGTTGTGAACTCCTGAGCATGTTCCATTCCAGATATATGTTCAGAGATTTTCAAACTCTTCTCCTCTAATTGTGTCTCACTTGGGGTAATGGTTATGTCAATGCATTGTTCTGCATGAGTGTGGGAGGTTTTTTTTTTTTTTGTAGCACATATTTGCCTACATATTGGATTCATTTTCCTTTTTTTTTTTTGGAAATACTGAATCCCTGACACTACCCCATACCCTAATAGACTCTAACTACTAATCTTAATATGATGGAGAAAAATAACCCAAACAGATTGGAAATTCAAGCAGTTCAGAGTAGGCATGGTGTATAGTTGGACTTGCGTTTTGCATGATAAAGTGTAGCTGTTATAAATCTAGTCAATTTTTTGTTGAAATAGTTCTCCATGTGTTTTTAAGTTAACAAATATATAAATTCCTGTCTCCCTTTCTCTGTAGCCTATTCAGCATATGTAATTTTATATGCACATATAGATTCCTACGTGGTATCACATGTACATTCTTTTGAGATGGCTGATTTGGCAGATACAAATTGTGAGCAGAGATAACTCCTACTAAAGGCTGTTGGAACTGAAAATTCAAATTATGGGTGAATTTCCTAGTTGAACAACATTATACACAAATCCAAGTTCAGTAAAATAAATATATTTGGATCTGTGGATGATATATATTTCAAGATGAATTTCGATTGGCATATATATTGCTAATTTTTAAATTTTTAATGTCTGTGATATATATATATATATATATATATATATATATATATATATATATATACACACACACAAACACACACACACTCTCCAGATTTTTCAAAATATTAAATATATGTGTCTTATTATACACTCTATAAATTTATTCATGTTTATGTGTGTGGCTTTATAATCAACATTTCACAAGATTTTTCTGAGAAATATTCATCCACCCGAAATACATATTGTTTCCTAGTACTGACAACTAACTTCAGTGAATGGTGCATACAAATCCTAATATTTCTACAATACCTTACCCAGTTTAACATCAATGCAAGTAGATTCCTATGGGATATGATGTGTGTTTTGACATTCATTTTTATTCAACACTGGTACTTTACTATTTCTTCAGTTTATGTACATCATAGGATATATATTTCATCCACAATTTCGCAAAATTATAGGCATTAATTCCACTTTCAATCACTTCCTGTTTCAGAATACATGTATTCCTCCAGGTTTCTTGACGGGTCTTTTAATGAGACTTCTTTCCAAACACATTATTTTCGATTTCCATAATCACTTTTGAAGCAAAACTCACAAACCCTTCATGATAATCCCTAACACTAATGTTAACATTAGATGTACAACTGGTTGGAATGAATGAATGTATATCAATATAAGATTTCTTATATATTTTCAGATATCAATTCAAACCATTATTTAAAGTGGAATCAGTTACATTATTTATTCACAATATCGTCTATTCATGCACTATCTCTATATTCATACACACGGGGTACACCTCATTGTACCCCCAATACTAATTTATAAGTCTTCAAAATTTTGCTCCCAGAAATGGTGGAAGAAATACCCATGTCACCTGATCTACATAAACAATTTATCACAATAATATTCAGGACACCAAAAGCAAATGTCACACTTATGATTGTACCAAACCTAAATGGAAAGTGAACATGGATTACTAAAAACATCCATGTCAAGGTTGCCTAATGCTCTCAAATGAAAATCCTATTGGTGACTCCATATTTGTTTCTTCCAAAGATTATATATTCAAACTCAACCCTGTTGAAAAAGTCTAATCCTGTCATTTACTTTATACTTTGACTGATTTTGTAATGTCTCTATTGATATCTTCTTTCCTACATATTTTACACAGTTCATCATTGTGACTGAATCTTCACATGTGGTGACACTTACATTTACTCTCTAACCGAAACCCTATTGCTAAAGATCATTTGTTCCAAATCCTATATCCACTCTTCTTCCTAAACCTACCGACTATCTTCCTAATCCTAACTTCTATCACTTTTTGACTGGATGTTCTCTTCTACACTCAATCATCCAAGGTACAAGGTCGTATGCCATTGTACATCGATTTATCTGAGACTTCTGTGCAGAACGTAATTCAACACTATGTATCCTAATCAAGGGCCCAATGACATTCTGGAATTCAAATCTTACATAGATTTCTCTTTCCTTAATTATATTTTACTTATATATATTGTTGTAAATATTGAGGGTTCCCAATACCTTTATTCATCCTGCAGAATTATTCCTAACCGAAATCGAATCTGTTTTTAACCCTAAACATACACTGTTCCCTCAATCTTACATTACAGAATAGCAGGGACAGAGTTGGTGTTAAACACAGGAATGTAGGGGATCTTACTCATGCTAAGAACCTAAAAGGTTCATGCAGAAATGATCCCTGGAGAAGATGTAGGCAGCTATGAAGGACCTGAGAGACCAAATGTCATCTTCCATGGAAAGAAACCTGGTCAGGATGTAGGGTTGTGTCTGAGTCAGCCTCTCTCTTCTTAATGTAGAGAAGATGGACCAAACCAGGCCTGTGTAAAGAGCTGTTCCCGGGTGCCCATATTTGATATGCTATTCTAACTTGAGAACGTGTCACAGGAAGTAGGGGCAGCCTCCATCTCATGGAACCCTTGGAAGCAACTGTTAGGAAAAAGTGTTTGCCAATGCAGTGACCTCATTTAGTTCAGGAAGGAAGTGACCTCACCTCACTTCCTTGGTGATGGAACTCTCTGAACTTGGCATCCAGGAAGTCAGGCACCCAGAGCCAGTCTCAGTCCAAGCCCCAGTAGTCTCACTTGTTTGGATTTACCAAGGACAGAGTCAGTCTTTCTTGGTACCTACTGATATGAAGATGGCCAAATGCCAGGAAAGCTCGTAAGAGGGGCCTTTCCTGAGAAAGCAGGTAGTGTCTCACCACTCGCTTCTGACAACTTCACAGAGTTGGCCAAGGAGACCAGATCTGAGATAGGACAGGCCATTTCCGGTGAACATAGATTGGCCCACCAGTCAGAGGAAACTCTCGAGAGTCACAGACCTACTTGGGGGTAGGAGGTGCGTTTGTGGGTGTGGGTGTGGTTTTGTGGTTTTGTCTCAAGTTCTGAGAATAGGTAGGAAAGGCAGTTTCTTTGGATTGGCGTTGACTGTTTCTAGTAAGTCGTTTGACAAGGCGAGTGCTTCTATATCTGTGTATCCCACTCTGTCCATAATTGTAGACATTAGAAAAGAGAATCCATCAATGGATACGTCCTGTCTAGTAGAAACCTTCCCAGCATTCATCCTGCCCAAATTATGAATGGACTGCTGGTTGCCTTATCAATGGGCAACACCTGCTATCTTCCTAAGTTCCTGTTTTCTTCATGAATTCTGGCCAATCTCCACAATAGGCTCATTTTTTGGTCAAAGATATGTACCACCTCCAAGCTCTGTGACATGGCCATGTACTGGACAGCTGAAGGGAATGGGAGCATCTCAGAAAACTCAGATATCAGTGTGACCAGTAAAGTCTCAGTGGAAAAACCCTGCTTTGGGCCCTTTTCTTACCTATTGTTCTGTTGCCCTGAATGTGAGGAAGGTCTTTGCCTCAGGCCACACCTTTGTGAAGCCTGAAGAAAACAGTTTTCAAATGAGTGGACATCACCTGTGGCTCCCTGCTTAATTGCTTTGGAAGGGAATGTGTCTTAATTGCTTTGGAAAGGAATCAGCATTTTGGCCCTGTGTGAAGCTGTGGTTTAGATTCTCAGCACCCTACAGATCTAAAGAAAGATCCCTTGTGTGAATCCAAAACCAAAATGACCAAAAGAGCACTCATTGTAGATGAAGTCTAACCAACTCCACTAACCAACTCACAGTGAAAATAAATAACTTTTGAAGTTGAGGAGACCCCAGTAAACTTTGAAGTGGATACAGGGGCAATATATTCAGCCCTTAAGGCCACATTGGGCCCTCTATCAAATAAAAGGTCTCTAGTTCAAGGGGTTAAGGGCAGTTAATATCGGGCTGGGACAACTAAGAGGACCATGCACCTGAGGAAAGGATAAATCCATCACTCCTTCTTAGTAATCCCAGAATGCCCAGCCCCATTGATGGGTAGAGATCTGCTCACCAAGCTCTGGGCCAAAATAACTTTTAACCCTGAAGGCCCCCAAGTGGAATTTCTAGATCCTTCCATAAAAACTCCTATAATCTCAGCTCTAACAATGTCAGTAGAAAATGTACATCAACTCACTCACCTTGGTTCAAAGAAACTGCAAGCATTCCTGAAGAATCAAGAACAGAGTTTTCGACTAACCGACTCACAGCAATAGGAAATATCTGAATGCATAACAAAAGCCTGTCGGGTCCATCAATGAGTTAATGCTTACTTTTTCAAGCTTCCTGCAGGAAAGCACCTTCGAGACACCAGACAAGGACGATTCTCGGAAGTGGACTTTACTGAAATTAGGCAGCAAGTTATGGACTTAAATATCTCCTAGTCTTTGTAGATACATTTTCAGGATGGATTGAAGCCTTCCCAACAAAAAAAAGAAAAGAAAAAAAAAACATGGCGCAAATGGTGGTCAAGATGATCCTGAAAGATAATTTTCCAAGATATTGCCTGCCTACAGTAATAGGGTCTGATAATGGACCGGCGTTCATGGCCAAGATAAGTCATGGGTTAACCATTACCCTGGTGATTAATTGGTAGTTACATTATGCTTATAGACCTCAGAGCTCAGTACAGGTAGAAAAAATAAATAGAACCATTAAAGAGACCATAATTAAATTAAGCTTAGAGACCGGCATAAAAGATTGGACTATGCTCCTGCCTTTTGCACTGTTTCATGCAAGAAATACTCCCTCTGTTTCTTTGTGTAACCACTCCCCCTGTGAAATTCTCTGTGGTGCCCCTCCTCCAGTAAGGAACCTAACCCCAACTCTAATACCTAACGATCCCTTACACACCCCCTTGCTTGACAGACTTAAAGCTCTTGAAAGAACTCAGTGATACCTGTTAAAACAGCTGGCCACATCCTACCAACCTGGGGACAAGGGGACTCCACATCGATATCAAGTAAGAGACTTCATCTATATAAGACGACATCAGGTGTCATCCCTGGAACCCCACTGGAAAGGACCATAGCAGGTGCTACTTATAACACGAACAGTGGTAAAGGTAGACGGAATCACTTCCTGGATCCATGCCTCTCATCTCAAGCCTGCGCCCTGTCCAGACTCTTGCTGGATACTGGAAATGACTGGTAACCATTTCAAATTGTGTATTCGGCATGTGGATAAGGCTATACACTCTCCCCTTGGCCACCAGTAGTCCTAACCTTCATCAGCCCATTCAGCAGTGATGGCTGATAACAAATCCTCATAGACAAGAAGAATGGTCTATCTCGCATACAGCCCCCTTAGGGACCTGGTGGCCATCTCAACACCCAGATATTTGTCAGCTGGCTATAGGTTTTTCCTATTGGGATATCCCTGATAAAGCAGATCCCACAAAAATTCCATTAAATCGCTTCCATATCATAGATAATGGAAACAAACATTATGGATGTAGGGACATGCGAGCCAGATGCAGGTTGGCTAGCCTAGATTACTATGTCTGCCCAGCAGACTATCAAAGCCACAAACAGCCACGGCTGTGTGGGGGAAAAGCCGACTTCTTCTATAAGTCATGGGAATGTTAGCATACAGGGACTGCCTGGTGGAATCCAAACTCCTCATCAAATTCAGTACACAGCATTGGCCATATTACCAATTAGACAACCAAAACCGATGGCCCCCTTGCTGAGGTAGAAGGTACAGAGGTACCCCTTCACCCAGACACTCCTCTCTTCTCCT
Source organism: Callospermophilus lateralis (assembly GCF_048772815.1). Lineage (NCBI taxonomy): Eukaryota > Metazoa > Chordata > Mammalia > Rodentia > Sciuridae > Callospermophilus > Callospermophilus lateralis. The sequence continues at coordinate 1,057 of NW_027516447.1, read as the reverse complement.
GTAAGTGCCCACAACGGGTCCCACCAGGTCCTCTTAGCAGCTAACCCAAAGCTCAAACCAGCTGAGGAGAACCCTCAGACCCCTATCCAAGATGTAATGAAAATGGCCTTTAAAGTTGCTTTGTCATCACTGAAAACAGGTGACTAAGAATTTATAGTCCCTCACAGGCTTTTTGGGATACTCACTCCCATCGTCCCCTCTGCTCTTCCTGTTCTTGTGCTCAAGTTTTTGTTGCTAGGAAATTCCCAAACCCCTTTCTCAGTATTCTTTTACATCTCTCCTTCCTTATTCTGAGATCCATGGAGCTGCTCTCAGCCTTGCCTTCCACGTCTTCCCCTTCTGTACCAGGCCCACAGAAAAGTCTTAAATGACCTTCTCCAAAAGTCTTCACCATGGCTGACTTTAGGACTTTCAGCAAAAGAGTCCCTATAAAAGAGTTCACTGTGGATAAACTTCCTCTTTTCATGTTGCCCTGGTCTACTTGGCAACTGGCTAAAAAATCAGCACTCCTAAGCTAGACACACCCTTACTAGTTTTTCACAAAATATTTGAACAAGGCCTCTGGCCTTGAGTTGGACTTCACAGAGATGGCTACAATTGTAAGATAAAGAAGTTACCAACTAGGCTCCATAGTAACAGCTGGCAGGGAGAAAAAAAAAGAAAAAAAAAGCTCTCCCCCTTTCAGGTGTCCTTGAAAATTTAACTTGCCCAGAACAGAGGAAAAAATAACAGAAACAAAAACTGATTTTTGTGAACTTCTGCAGACTGTGAACTTCTGAGCCCCTTCCCTTACATGTTGGGTACAAATTCTGAAATTACCTAAACTTGAGGTTCAGGGGAATAATTGATTACAACAGAAGCAATGTGCTCTAAATCCGTTTGCAACCAAATAGGACTGTTTTCTAGTCTTTGGTGCTATATTAGGTGCCTTGCCTTGTCTGTCCCTACAACAGAAAGATTCTATATACTTAAACATTGTTTATGTTTTCATGAAATGGTCAACAGATGTGATTAATTATGTAATGGTGCAGATGTTTCCCAGAGTGCTCAATGATGA
>NW_027516446.1:0-59033 GCF_048772815.1 Callospermophilus lateralis | reverse complement strand
ATTTAGAGTTTGAACTACATTTGTCAATATAGGAGAAAGCAGAATGAAACCTAAAAATTCAAACTGTTACTGCAAACGAATGCTTCAACGTAGGAGAATGAAACTTGAGCATCCAAGTGGGATTGGTGTACTGATCATTACTCGAAAGTATCATGAAGATTGGAAAAAAAAATATATGTTGAGATATCAGAAGACTCTAGTTTTGGGAAGTTTGGCAACCCCTTTCAATAAAAGTGTTATTCGCCAGTCCCTGCATTAGGCTACATCAAGAGGAAACAAACCTTAGAGATAGAACGTAGAACTACAGTATTTTGTCAAGTTTCAAGAAGCTAGCACAAACCGTGTTTGATTTAGAGTTCGAACTGCATCTGTCAATATAGGACAAAACAGAGTGAAACCTAAAAATTCAAACTGTTCCTGCAAACGAATGCTTCAACCTAGGAGAACGAAACTTGGGCATCCAAGTTTGATTGGTGCACTGCTCATTACTTGAAAGTATCATGAAGGTCGGAAGAAAAAATATATGATGAGATTTCAGGAGACTGTAGTTTTTTGGCAGCCTAACAACGCCTTTCATTGAATGTGTTATTCGCCAGTCTCTGCTTAAGGCTACATCAAGAGGAAACAAACCTTAGGGATAGAACGTAGAACTACTTTATTGTGTCATGTTTCAAGTAGCTAGCACAAACCGTATTTGATTTAAAGTTCTAACTGCATCTGTCAATATAGGAGAAAACAGAGTGAAACCTAAAAATTCAAACTGTTCCTGCAAACGAATGCTTCAACCTAGGAGAACGAAACTTGGGCATCCAAGTTTGATTGGTGCACTGCTCATTACTTGAAAGTATCATGAAGGTCGGAAGAAAAAATATATGATGAGATTTCAGGAGACTGTAGTTTTTTGGCAGCCTAACAACGCCTTTCATTGAATGTGTTATTCGCCAGTCTCTGCTTAAGGCTACATCAAGAGGAAACAAACCTTCGGGATAGAACGTAGAACTACTTTATTGTGTCATGTTTCAAGTAGCTAGCACAAACCGTGTTTGATTTAAAGTTCTAACTGCATCTGTCAATATAGGAGAAAACAGAGTGAAACCTTAAAATTCAAACTGTTCCTGCAAACGAATGCTTCAACCTAGAAGAACAAAACTTGGGCATCCAAGTGGGAATGGTGTACTGATCATTACTTGAATGTATCATGAAGATTGGATGAAAAAAATATATGTTGAGATTTCAGGAGACTCTAGTTTTTTGAAAGTTTGGCAACCCCTTTCAATATAAGTGTTATTCGCCAGTCCCTGCATTAGGCTACATCAAGAGGAAACAAACCTTAGAGATAGAACGTAGAACTACTTTATTTTGTCAAGTTTCAAGAAGCTAGCACAAACCGTGTTTGATTTAGAGTTCTAGCTGCATCTGTCAATATAGGAGAAAACAGAGTGAAACCTAGAAATTCAAACTGTTACTGCAAACGAATGCATCAACCTAGGAGAACGAAACTTGGGCATCCAAGTTTGATTGGTGTACTGCTCATTACTTGAAAGTATCATTAAGGTCGGAAAAAAATATGTGTTGAGATTTCAGGAGACTCTAGTTTTTTGGCAGCCTAACAACGCCTTTCATTGAAAGTGTTATTCGCCAGTCTGTGCTGAAGGCTACATCAAGAGGAAACAAACCTTAGGGATAGAATGTAGAACTACTTTATTGTGTCAAGTTTCAAGAAGCTAGCCCAAACCGTGTATGATTTAGAGTTTGAACTACATTTGTCAATATAGGAGAAAGCAGAATGAAACCTAAAAATTCAAACTGTTACTGCAAACGAATGCTTCAACGTAGGAGAATGAAACTTGAGCATCCAAGTGGGATTGGTGTACTGATCATTACTCGAAAGTATCATGAAGATTGGAAAAAAAAATATATGTTGAGATATCAGAAGACTCTAGTTTTGGGAAGTTTGGCAACCCCTTTCAATAAAAGTGTTATTCGCCAGTCCCTGCATTAGGCTACATCAAGAGGAAACAAACCTTAGAGATAGAACGTAGAACTACAGTATTTTGTCAAGTTTCAAGAAGCTAGCACAAACCGTGTTTGATTTAGAGTTCGAACTGCATCTGTCAATATAGGACAAAACAGAGTGAAACCTAAAAATTCAAACTGTTCCTGCAAACGAATGCTTCAACCTAGGAGAACGAAACTTGGGCATCCAAGTTTGATTGGTGCACTGCTCATTACTTGAAAGTATCATGAAGGTCGGAAGAAAAAATATATGATGAGATTTCAGGAGACTGTAGTTTTTTTGGCAGCCTAACAACGCCTTTCATTGAATGTGTTATTCGCCAGTCTCTGCTTAAGGCTACATCAAGAGGAAACAAACCTTAGGGATAGAACGTAGAACTACTTTATTGTGTCATGTTTCAAGTAGCTAGCACAAACCGTATTTGATTTAAAGTTCTAACTGCATCTGTCAATATAGGAGAAAACAGAGTGAAACCTAAAAATTCAAACTGTTCCTGCAAACGAATGCTTCAACCTAGGAGAACGAAACTTGGGCATCCAAGTTTGATTGGTGCACTGCTCATTACTTGAAAGTATCATGAAGGTCGGAAGAAAAAATATATGATGAGATTTCAGGAGACTGTAGTTTTTTGGCAGCCTACAAACGCCTTTCATTGAATGTGTTATTCGCCAGTCTCTGCTTAAGGCTACATCAAGAGGAAACAAACCTTCGGGATAGAACGTAGAACTACTTTATTGTGTCATGTTTCAAGTAGCTAGCACAAACCGTGTTTGATTTAAAGTTCTAACTGCATCTGTCAATATAGGAGAAAACAGAGTGAAACCTTAAAATTCAAACTGTTCCTGCAAACGAATGCTTCAACCTAGAAGAACAAAACTTGGGCATCCAAGTGGGAATGGTGTACTGATCATTACTTGAATGTATCATGAAGATTGGATGAAAAAATATATGTTGAGATTTCAGGAGACTCTAGTTTTTTGAAAGTTTGGCAACCCCTTTCAATATAAGTGTTATTCGCCAGTCCCTGCATTAGGCTACATCAAGAGGAAACAAACCTTAGAGATAGAACGTAGAACTACTTTATTTTGTCAAGTTTCAAGAAGCTAGCACAAACCGTGTTTGATTTAGAGTTCTAGCTGCATCTGTCAATATAGGAGAAAACAGAGTGAAACCTAGAAATTCAAACTGTTACTGCAAACGAATGCATCAACCTAGGAGAACGAAACTTGGGCATCCAAGTTTGATTGGTGTACTGCTCATTACTTGAAAGTATCATTAAGGTCGGAAAAAAATATGTGTTGAGATTTCAGGAGACTCTAGTTTTTTGGCAGCCTAACAACGCCTTTCATTGAAAGTGTTATTCGCCAGTCTGTGCTGAAGGCTACATCAAGAGGAAACAAACCTTAGGGATAGAATGTAGAACTCCTTTATTGTGTCAAGTTTCAAGAAGCTAGCCCAAACCGTGTATGATTTAGAGTTTGAACTACATTTGTCAATATAGGAGAAAGCAGAATGAAACCTAAAAATTCAAACTGTTACTGCAAACGAATGCTTCAACGTAGGAGAATGAAACTTGAGCATCCAAGTGGGATTGGTGTACTGATCATTACTCGAAAGTATCATGAAGATTGGAAAAAAAAATATATGTTGAGATATCAGAAGACTCTAGTTTTGGGAAGTTTGGCAACCCCTTTCAATAAAAGTGTTATTCGCCAGTCCCTGCATTAGGCTACATCAAGAGGAAACAAACCTTAGAGATAGAACGTAGAACTACAGTATTTTGTCAAGTTTCAAGAAGCTAGCACAAACCGTGTTTGATTTAGAGTTCGAACTGCATCTGTCAATATAGGACAAAACAGAGTGAAACCTAAAAATTCAAACTGTTCCTGCAAACGAATGCTTCAACCTAGGAGAACGAAACTTGGGCATCCAAGTTTGATTGGTGCACTGCTCATTACTTGAAAGTATCATGAAGGTCGGAAGAAAAAATATATGATGAGATTTCAGGAGACTGTAGTTTTTTGGCAGCCTAACAACGCCTTTCATTGAATGTGTTATTTGCCAGTCTCTGCTTAAGGCTACATCAAGAGGAAACAAACCGTAGGGATAGAACGTAGAACTACTTTATTGTGTCATGTTTCAAGTAGCTAGCACAAACCGTATTTGATTTAAAGTTCTAACTGCATCTGTCAATATAGGAGAAAACAGAGTGAAACCTAAAAATTCAAACTGTTCCTGCAAACGAATGCTTCAACCTAGAAGAACAAAACTTGGGCATCCAAGTGGGAATGGTGTACTGATCATTACTTGAATGTATCATGAAGATTGGATGAAAAAATATATGTTGAGATTTCAGGAGACTCTAGTTTTTTGAAAGTTTGGCAACCCCTTTCAATATAAGTGTTATTCGCCAGTCCCTGCATTAGGCTACATCAAGAGGAAACAAATCTTAGAGATAGAACGTAGAACTACTTTATTGTGTCAAGTTTCAAGAAGCTAGCACAAACCGTGTTTGATTTAGAGTTCTAGCTGCATCTGTCAATATAGGAGAAAACAGAGTGAAACCTAAAAATTCAAACTGTTCCTGCAAACGAATGCTTCAACCTAGGAGAACGAAACTTGGGCATCCAAGTTTGATTGGTGTACTGCTCATTACTTGAAAGTATCATTAAGGTCGGAAAAAAATATGTCTTGAGATTTCAGGAGACTCTAGTTTTTTGGCAGCCTAACAACGCCTTTCATTGAAAGTGTTATTTGCCAGTCTGTGCTGAAGGCTACATCAAGAGGAAACAAACCTTAGGGATAGAATGTAGAACTACTTTATTGTGTCAAGTTTCAAGAAGCTAGCCCAAACCGTGTATGATATAGAGTTTGAACTACATTTGTCAATATAGAAGAAAACAGTGAAACCTAAAAATTAAAACTGTTACTGCAAACGAATGCTTCAACGTAGGAGAAAGAAACTTGAGCATCCAAGTGGGATTGGTGTACTGATCATTACTTGAAAGTATCATGAAGATTGGATGCAAAAATATATGTTGAGATTTCAGAAGACTCTAGTTTTTGGAAGTTTTGCAACCCCTTTCAATAAAAGTGTTATTCGCCAGTAACTGCTTTAGGCTACATCAAGAGGAAACAAACCTTAGAGATAGAACGTAGAACTACAGTATTTTGTCAAGTTTCAAGAAGCTAGCACAAACCGTGTTTGATTTAGAGTTCGAACTGCATCTGTCAATATAGGACAAAACAGAGTGAAACCTAAAAATTCAAACTGTTCCTGCAAACGAATGCTTCAACCTAGGAGAACGAAACTTGGGCATCCAAGTTTGATTGGTGCACTGCTCATTACTTGAAAGTATCATGAAGGTCGGAAGAAAAAATATATGATGAGATTTCAGGAGACTGTAGTTTTTTGGCAGCCTAACAACGCCTTTCATTGAATGTGTTATTCGCCAGTCTCTGCTTAAGGCTACATCAAGAGGAAACAAACCTTAGGGATAGAACGTAGAACTACTTTATTGTGTCATGTTTCAAGTAGCTAGCACAAACCGTATTTGATTTAAAGTTCTAACTGCATCTGTCAATATAGGAGAAAACAGAGTGAAACCTAAAAATTCAAACTGTTCCTGCAAACGAATGCTTCAACCTAGAAGAACAAAACTTGGGCATCCAAGTGGGAATGGTGTACTGATCATTACTTGAATGTATCATGAAGATTGGATGAAAAAATATATGTTGAGATTTCAGGAGACTCTAGTTTTTTGAAAGTTTGGCATCCCCTTTCAATATAAGTGTTATTCGCCAGTCCCTGCATTAGGCTACATCAAGAGGAAACAAATCTTAGAGATAGAACGTAGAACTACTTTATTGTGTCAAGTTTCAAGAAGCTAGCACAAACCGTGTTTGATTTAGAGTTCTAGCTGCATCTGTCAATATAGGAGAAAACAGAGTGAAACCTAAAAATTCAAACTCTTCCTGCAAACGAATGCTTCAACCTAGGAGAACGAAACTTGGGCATCCAAGTTTGATTGGTGCACTGCTCATTACTTGAAAGTATCATGAAGGTCGGAAGAAAAAATATATGATGAGATTTCAGGAGACTGTAGTTTTTTGGCAGCCTAACAACGCCTTTCATTGAATGTGTTATTCGCCAGTCTCTGCTTAAGGCTACATCAAGAGGAAACAAACCTTCGGGATAGAACGTAGAACTACTTTATTGTGTCATGTTTCAAGTAGCTAGCACAAACCGTGTTTGATTTAAAGTTCTAACTGCATCTGTCAATATAGGAGAAAACAGAGTGAAACCTTAAAATTCAAACTGTTCCTGCAAACGAATGCTTCAACCTAGAAGAACAAAACTTGGGCATCCAAGTGGGAATGGTGTACTGATCATTACTTGAATGTATCATGAAGATTGGATGAAAAAATATATGTTGAGATTTCAGGAGACTCTAGTTTTTTGAAAGTTTGGCAACCCCTTTCAATATAAGTGTTATTCGCCAGTCCCTGCATTAGGCTACATCAGGAGGAAACAAACCTTAGAGATAGAACGTAGAACTACTTTATTTTGTCAAGTTTCAAGAAGCTAGCACAAACCGTGTTTGATTTAGAGTTCTAGCTGCATCTGTCAATATAGGAGAAAACAGAGTGAAACCTAGAAATTCAAACTGTTACTGCAAACGAATGCATCAACCTAGGAGAACGAAACTTGGGCATCCAAGTTTGATTGGTGTACTGCTCATTACTTGAAAGTATCATTAAGGTCGGAAAAAAATATGTGTTGAGATTTCAGGAGACTCTAGTTTTTTGGCAGCCTAACAACGCCTTTCATTGAAAGTGTTATTCGCCAGTCTGTGCTGAAGGCTACATCAAGAGGAAACAAACCTTAGGGATAGAATGTAGAACTACTTTATTGTGTCAAGTTTCAAGAAGCTAGCCCAAACCGTGTATGATTTAGAGTTTGAACTACATTTGTCAATATAGGAGAAAGCAGAATGAAACCTAAAAATTCAAACTGTTACTGCAAACGAATGCTTCAACGTAGGAGAATGAAACTTGAGCATCCAAGTGGGATTGGTGTACTGATCATTACTCGAAAGTATCATGAAGATTGGAAAAAAAAATATATGTTGAGATATCAGAAGACTCTAGTTTTGGGAAGTTTGGCAACCCCTTTCAATAAAAGTGTTATTCGCCAGTCCCTGCATTAGGCTACATCAAGAGGAAACAAACCTTAGAGATAGAACGTAGAACTACAGTATTTTGTCAAGTTTCAAGAAGCTAGCACAAACCGTGTTTGATTTAGAGTTCGAACTGCATCTGTCAATATAGGACAAAACAGAGTGAAACCTAAAAATTCAAACTGTTCCTGCAAACGAATGCTTCAACCTAGGAGAACGAAACTTGGGCATCCAAGTTTGATTGGTGCACTGCTCATTACTTGAAAGTATCATTAAGGTCGGAAAAAAATATGTGTTGAGATTTCAGGAGACTCTAGTTTTTTGGCAGCCTAACAACGCCTTTCATTGAAAGTGTTATTCGCCAGTCTGTGCTGAAGGCTACATCAAGAGGAAACAAACCTTAGGGATAGAATGTAGAACTACTTTATTGTGTCAAGTTTCAAGAAGCTAGCCCAAACCGTGTATGATTTAGAGTTTGAACTACATTTGTCAATATAGGAGAAAGCAGAATGAAACCTAAAAATTCAAACTGTTACTGCAAACGAATGCTTCAACGTAGGAGAATGAAACTTGAGCATCCAAGTGGGATTGGTGTACTGATCATTACTCGAAAGTATCATGAAGATTGGAAAAAAAAATATATGTTGAGATATCAGAAGACTCTAGTTTTGGGAAGTTTGGCAACCCCTTTCAATAAAAGTGTTATTCGCCAGTCCCTGCATTAGGCTACATCAAGAGGAAACAAACCTTAGAGATAGAACGTAGAACTACAGTATTTTGTCAAGTTTCAAGAAGCTAGCACAAACCGTGTTTGATTTAGAGTTCGAACTGCATCTGTCAATATAGGACAAAACAGAGTGAAACCTAAAAATTCAAACTGTTCCTGCAAACGAATGCTTCAACCTAGGAGAACGAAACTTGGGCATCCAAGTTTGATTGGTGCACTGCTCATTACTTGAAAGTATCATGAAGGTCGGAAGAAAAAATATATGATGAGATTTCAGGAGACTGTAGTTTTTTGGCAGCCTAACAACGCCTTTCATTGAATGTGTTATTCGCCAGTCTCTGCTTAAGGCTACATCAAGAGGAAACAAACCTTAGGGATAGAACGTAGAACTACTTATTGTGTCATGTTTCAAGTAGCTAGCACAAACCGTATTTGATTTAAAGTTCTAACTGCATCTGTCAATATAGGAGAAAACAGAGTGAAACCTAAAAATTCAAACTGTTCCTGCAAACGAATGCTTCAACCTAGGAGAACGAAACTTGGGCATCCAAGTTTGATTGGTGCACTGCTCATTACTTGAAAGTATCATGAAGGTCGGAAGAAAAAATATATGATGAGATTTCAGGAGACTGTAGTTTTTTGGCAGCCTAACAACGCCTTTCATTGAATGTGTTATTCGCCAGTCTCTGCTTAAGGCTACATCAAGAGGAAACAAACCTTCGGGATAGAACGTAGAACTACTTTATTGTGTCATGTTTCAAGTAGCTAGCACAAACCGTGTTTGATTTAAAGTTCTAACTGCATCTGTCAATATAGGAGAAAACAGAGTGAAACCTAAAAATTCAAACTGTTCCTGCAAGCGAATGCTTCAACCTAGAAGAACAAAACTTGGGCATCCAAGTGGGAATGGTGTACTGATCATTACTTGAATGTATCATGAAGATTGGATGAAAAAATATATGTTGAGATTTCAGGAGACTCTAGTTTTTTGAAAGTTTGGCAACCCTTTCAATATAAGTGTTATTCGCCAGTCCCTGCATTAGGCTACATCAAGAGGAAACAAATCTTAGAGATAGAAACGTAGAACTACTTTATTGTGTCAAGTTTCAAGAAGCTAGCACAAACCGTGTTTGATTTAGAGTTCTAGCTGCATCTGTCAATATAGGAGAAAACAGAGTGAAACCTAAAAATTCAAACTGTTCCTGCAAACGAATGCTTCAACCTAGGAGAACGAAACTTGGGCATCCAAGTTTGATTGGTGCACTGCTCATTACTTGAAAGTATCATGAAGGTCGGAAGAAAAAATATATGATGAGATTTCAGGAGACTGTAGTTTTTTGGCAGCCTAACAACGCCTTTCATTGAATGTGTTATTCGCCAGTCTCTGCTTAAGGCTACATCAAGAGGAAACAAACCTTAGGGATAGAACGTAGAACTACTTTATTGTGTCATGTTTCAAGTAGCTAGCACAAACCGTATTTGATTTAAAGTTCTAACTGCATCTGTCAATATAGGAGAAAACAGAGTGAAACCTAAAAATTCAAACTGTTCCTGCAAACGAATGCTTCAACCTAGAAGAACAAAACTTGGGCATCCAAGTGGGAATGGTGTACTGATCATTACTTGAATGTATCATGAAGATTGGATGAAAAAATATATGTTGAGATTTCAGGAGACTCTAGTTTTTTGAAAGTTTGGCAACCCCTTTCAATATAAGTGTTATTCGCCAGTCCCTGCATTAGGCTACATCAAGAGGAAACAAACCTTAGAGATAGAACGTAGAACTACTTTATTTTGTCAAGTTTCAAGAAGCTAGCACAAACCGTGTTTGATTTAGAGTTCTAGCTGCATCTGTCAATATAGGAGAAAACAGAGTGAAACCTAGAAATTCAAACTGTTACTGCAAACGAATGCATCAACCTAGGAGAACGAAACTTGGGCATCCAAGTTTGATTGGTGTACTGCTCATTACTTGAAAGTATCATTAAGGTCGGAAAAAAATATGTGTTGAGATTTCAGGAGACTCTAGTTTTTTGGCAGCCTAACAACGCCTTTCATTGAAAGTGTTATTCGCCAGTCTGTGCTGAAGGCTACATCAAGAGGAAACAAACCTTAGGGATAGAATGTAGAACTACTTTATTGTGTCAAGTTTCAAGAAGCTAGCCCAAACCGTGTATGATTTAGAGTTTGAACTACATTTGTCAATATAGGAGAAAGCAGAATGAAACCTAAAAATTCAAACTGTTACTGCAAACGAATGCTTCAACGTAGGAGAATGAAACTTGAGCATCCAAGTGGGATTGGTGTACTGATCATTACTCGAAAGTATCATGAAGATTGGATGCAAAAATATATGTTGAGATTTCAGAAGACTCTAGTTTTTGGAAGTTTGGCAACCCCTTTCAATAAAAGTGTTATTCGCCAGTCCCTGCATTAGGCTACATCAAGAGGAAACAAATCTTAGAGATAGAACGTAGAACTACTTTATTGTGTCAAGTTTCAAGAAGCTAGCACAAACCGTGTTTGATTTAGAGTTCTAGCTGCATCTGTCAATATAGGAGAAAACAGAGTGAAACCTAAAAATTCAAACTCTTCCTGCAAACGAATGCTTCAACCTAGGAGAACGAAACTTGGGCATCCAAGTTTGATTGGTGCACTGCTCATTACTTGAAAGTATCATGAAGGTCGGAAGAAAAAATATATGATGAGATTTCAGGAGACTGTAGTTTTTTGGCAGCCTAACAACGCCTTTCATTGAATGTGTTATTCGCCAGTCTCTGCTTAAGGCTACATCAAGAGGAAACAAACCTTCGGGATAGAACGTAGAACTACTTTATTGTGTCATGTTTCAAGTAGCTAGCACAAACCGTGTTTGATTTAAAGTTCTAACTGCATCTGTCAATATAGGAGAAAACAGAGTGAAACCTTAATATTCAAACTGTTCCTGCAAACGAATGCTTCAACCTAGAAGAACAAAACTTGGGCATCCAAGTGGGAATGGTGTACTGATCATTACTTGAATGTATCATGAAGATTGGATGAAAAAATATATGTTGAGATTTCAGGAGACTCTAGTTATTTGAAAGTTTGGCAACCCCTTTCAATATAAGTGTTATTCGCCAGTCCCTGCATTAGGCTACATCAAGAGGAAACAAACCTTAGAGATAGAACGTAGAACTACTTTATTGTGTCAAGTTTCAAGAAGCTAGCACAAACCGTGTTTGATTTAGAGTTCTAGCTGCATCTGTCAATATAGGAGAAAACAGAGTGAAACCTAGAAATTCAAACTGTAACTGCAAACGAATGCATCAACCTAGGAGAACGAAACTTGGGCATCCAAGTTTGATTGGTGTACTGCTCATTACTTGAATGTATCATTAAGGTCGGAAAAAAATATGTCTTGAGATTTCAGGAGACTCTAGTTTTTTGGCAGCCTAACAACGCCTTTCATTGAAAGTGTTATTTGCCAGTCTGTGCTGAAGGCTACATCAAGAGGAAACAAACCTTAGGGATAGAATGTAGAACTACTTTATTGTGTCAAGTTTCAAGAAGCTAGCCCAAACCGTGTATGATATAGAGTTTGAACTACATTTGTCAATATAGAAGAAAACAGTGAAACCTAAAAATTAAAAACTGTTACTGCAAACGAATGCTTCAACGTAGGAGAAAGAAACTTGAGCATCCAAGTGGGATTGGTGTACTGATCATTACTTGAAAGTATCATGAAGATTGGATGCAAAAATATATGTTGAGATTTCAGAAGACTCTAGTTTTTTGGAAGTTTTGCAACCCCTTTCAATAAAAGTGTTATTCGCCAGTAACTGCTTTAGGCTACATCAAGAGGAAACAAACCTTAGAGATAGAACGTAGAACTACAGTATTTTGTCAAGTTTCAAGAAGCTAGCACAAACCGTGTTTGATTTAGAGTTCGAACTGCATCTGTCAATATAGGACAAAACAGAGTGAAACCTAAAAATTCAAACTGTTCCTGCAAACGAATGCTTCAACCTAGGAGAACGAAACTTGGGCATCCAAGTTTGATTGGTGCACTGCTCATTACTTGAAAGTATCATGAAGGTCGGAAGAAAAAATATATGATGAGATTTCAGGAGACTGTAGTTTTTTGGCAGCCTAACAACGCCTTTCATTGAATGTGTTATTCGCCAGTCTCTGCTTAAGGCTACATCAAGAGGAAACAAACCTTAGGGATAGAACGTAGAACTACTTTATTGTGTCATGTTTCAAGTAGCTAGCACAAACCGTATTTGATTTAAAGTTCTAACTGCATCTGTCAATATAGGAGAAAACAGAGTGAAACCTAAAAATTCAAACTGTTCCTGCAAACGAATGCTTCAACCTAGAAGAACAAAACTTGGGCATCCAAGTGGGAATGGTGTACTGATCATTACTTGAATGTATCATGAAGATTGGATGAAAAAATATATGTTGAGATTTCAGGAGACTCTAGTTTTTTGAAAGTTTGGCATCCCCTTTCAATATAAGTGTTATTCGCCAGTCCCTGCATTAGGCTACATCAAGAGGAAACAAATCTTAGAGATAGAACGTAGAACTACTTTATTGTGTCAAGTTTCAAGAAGCTAGCACAAACCGTGTTTGATTTAGAGTTCTAGCTGCATCTGTCAATATAGGAGAAAACAGAGTGAAACCTAAAAATTCAAACTGTTCCTGCAAACGAATGCTTCAACCTAGGAGAACGAAACTTGGGCATCCAAGTTTGATTGGTGCACTGCTCATTACTTGAAAGTATCATGAAGGTCGGAAGAAAAAATATATGATGAGATTTCAGGAGACTGTAGTTTTTTGGCAGCCTAACAACGCCTTTCATTGAATGTGTTATTCGCCAGTCTCTGCTTAAGGCTACATCAAGAGGAAACAAACCTTCGGGATAGAACGTAGAACTACTTTATTGTGTCATGTTTCAAGTAGCTAGCACAAACCGTGTTTGATTTAAAGTTCTAACTGCATCTGTCAATATAGGAGAAAACAGAGTGAAACCTTAAAATTCAAACTGTTCCTGCAAACGAATGCTTCAACCTAGAAGAACAAAACTTGGGCATCCAAGTGGGAATGGTGTACTGATCATTACTTGAATGTATCATGAAGATTGGATGAAAAAATATATGTTGAGATTTCAGGAGACTCTAGTTTTTTGAAAGTTTGGCAACCCCTTTCAATATAAGTGTTATTCGCCAGTCCCTGCATTAGGCTACATCAGGAGGAAACAAACCTTAGAGATAGAACGTAGAACTACTTTATTTTGTCAAGTTTCAAGAAGCTAGCACAAACCGTGTTTGATTTAGAGTTCTAGCTGCATCTGTCAATATAGGAGAAAACAGAGTGAAACCTAGAAATTCAAACTGTTACTGCAAACGAATGCATCAACCTAGGAGAACGAAACTTGGGCATCCAAGTTTGATTGGTGTACTGCTCATTACTTGAAAGTATCATTAAGGTCGGAAAAAAATATGTGTTGAGATTTCAGGAGACTCTAGTTTTTTGGCAGCCTAACAACGCCTTTCATTGAAAGTGTTATTCGCCAGTCTGTGCTGAAGGCTACATCAAGAGGAAACAAACCTTAGGGATAGAATGTAGAACTACTTTATTGTGTCAAGTTTCAAGAAGCTAGCCCAAACCGTGTATGATTTAGAGTTTGAACTACATTTGTCAATATAGGAGAAAGCAGAATGAAACCTAAAAATTCAAACTGTTACTGCAAACGAATGCTTCAACGTAGGAGAATGAAACTTGAGCATCCAAGTGGGATTGGTGTACTGATCATTACTCGAAAGTATCATGAAGATTGGAAAAAAAAATATATGTTGAGATATCAGAAGACTCTAGTTTTGGGAAGTTTGGCAACCCCTTTCAATAAAAGTGTTATTCGCCAGTCCCTGCATTAGGCTACATCAAGAGGAAACAAACCTTAGAGATAGAACGTAGAACTACAGTATTTTGTCAAGTTTCAAGAAGCTAGCACAAACCGTGTTTGATTTAGAGTTCGAACTGCATCTGTCAATATAGGACAAAACAGAGTGAAACCTAAAAATTCAAACTGTTCCTGCAAACGAATGCTTCAACCTAGGAGAACGAAACTTGGGCATCCAAGTTTGATTGGTGCACTGCTCATTACTTGAAAGTATCATTAAGGTCGGAAAAAAATATGTGTTGAGATTTCAGGAGACTCTAGTTTTTTGGCAGCCTAACAACGCCTTTCATTGAAAGTGTTATTCGCCAGTCTGTGCTGAAGGCTACATCAAGAGGAAACAAACCTTAGGGATAGAATGTAGAACTACTTTATTGTGTCAAGTTTCAAGAAGCTAGCCCAAACCGTGTATGATTTAGAGTTTGAACTACATTTGTCAATATAGGAGAAAGCAGAATGAAACCTAAAAATTCAAACTGTTACTGCAAACGAATGCTTCAACGTAGGAGAATGAAACTTGAGCATCCAAGTGGGATTGGTGTACTGATCATTACTCGAAAGTATCATGAAGATTGGAAAAAAAAATATATGTTGAGATATCAGAAGACTCTAGTTTTGGGAAGTTTGGCAACCCCTTTCAATAAAAGTGTTATTCGCCAGTCCCTGCATTAGGCTACATCAAGAGGAAACAAACCTTAGAGATAGAACGTAGAACTACAGTATTTTGTCAAGTTTCAAGAAGCTAGCACAAACCGTGTTTGATTTAGAGTTCGAACTGCATCTGTCAATATAGGACAAAACAGAGTGAAACCTAAAAATTCAAACTGTTCCTGCAAACGAATGCTTCAACCTAGGAGAACGAAACTTGGGCATCCAAGTTTGATTGGTGCACTGCTCATTACTTGAAAGTATCATGAAGGTCGGAAGAAAAAATATATGATGAGATTTCAGGAGACTGTAGTTTTTTGGCAGCCTAACAACGCCTTTCATTGAATGTGTTATTCGCCAGTCTCTGCTTAAGGCTACATCAAGAGGAAACAAACCTTAGGGATAGAACGTAGAACTACTTTATTGTGTCATGTTTCAAGTAGCTAGCACAAACCGTATTTGATTTAAAGTTCTAACTGCATCTGTCAATATAGGAGAAAACAGAGTGAAACCTAAAAATTCAAACTGTTCCTGCAAACGAATGCTTCAACCTAGGAGAACGAAACTTGGGCATCCAAGTTTGATTGGTGCACTGCTCATTACTTGAAAGTATCATGAAGGTCGGAAGAAAAAATATATGATGAGATTTCAGGAGACTGTAGTTTTTTGGCAGCCTAACAACGCCTTTCATTGAATGTGTTATTCGCCAGTCTCTGCTTAAGGCTACATCAAGAGGAAACAAACCTTCGGGATAGAACGTAGAACTACTTTATTGTGTCATGTTTCAAGTAGCTAGCACAAACCGTGTTTGATTTAAAGTTCTAACTGCATCTGTCAATATAGGAGAAAACAGAGTGAAACCTTAAAATTCAAACTGTTCCTGCAAACGAATGCTTCAACCTAGAAGAACAAAACTTGGGCATCCAAGTGGGAATGGTGTACTGATCATTACTTGAATGTATCATGAAGATTGGATGAAAAAATATATGTTGAGATTTCAGGAGACTCTAGTTTTTTGAAAGTTTGGCAACCCCTTTCAATATAAGTGTTATTCGCCAGTCCCTGCATTAGGCTACATCAAGAGGAAACAAACCTTAGAGATAGAACGTAGAACTACTTTATTTTGTCAAGTTTCAAGAAGCTAGCACAAACCGTGTTTGATTTAGAGTTCTAGCTGCATCTGTCAATATAGGAGAAAACAGAGTGAAACCTAGAAATTCAAACTGTTACTGCAAACGAATGCATCAACCTAGGAGAACGAAACTTGGGCATCCAAGTTTGATTGGTGTACTGCTCATTACTTGAAAGTATCATTAAGGTCGGAAAAAAATATGTGTTGAGATTTCAGGAGACTCTAGTTTTTTGGCAGCCTAACAACGCCTTTCATTGAAAGTGTTATTCGCCAGTCTGTGCTGAAGGCTACATCAAGAGGAAACAAACCTTAGGGATAGAATGTAGAACTCCTTTATTGTGTCAAGTTTCAAGAAGCTAGCCCAAACCGTGTATGATTTAGAGTTTGAACTACATTTGTCAATATAGGAGAAAGCAGAATGAAACCTAAAAATTCAAACTGTTACTGCAAACGAATGCTTCAACGTAGGAGAATGAAACTTGAGCATCCAAGTGGGATTGGTGTACTGATCATTACTCGAAAGTATCATGAAGATTGGAAAAAAAAATATATGTTGAGATATCAGAAGACTCTAGTTTTGGGAAGTTTGGCAACCCCTTTCAATAAAAGTGTTATTCGCCAGTCCCTGCATTAGGCTACATCAAGAGGAAACAAACCTTAGAGATAGAACGTAGAACTACAGTATTTTGTCAAGTTTCAAGAAGCTAGCACAAACCGTGTTTGATTTAGAGTTCGAACTGCATCTGTCAATATAGGACAAAACAGAGTGAAACCTAAAAATTCAAACTGTTCCTGCAAACGAATGCTTCAACCTAGGAGAACGAAACTTGGGCATCCAAGTTTGATTGGTGCACTGCTCATTACTTGAAAGTATCATGAAGGTCGGAAGAAAAAATATATGATGAGATTTCAGGAGACTGTAGTTTTTTGGCAGCCTAACAACGCCTTTCATTGAATGTGTTATTTGCCAGTCTCTGCTTAAGGCTACATCAAGAGGAAACAAACCTTAGGGATAGAACGTAGAACTACTTTATTGTGTCATGTTTCAAGTAGCTAGCACAAACCGTATTTGATTTAAAGTTCTAACTGCATCTGTCCATATAGGAGAAAACAGAGTGAAACCTAAAAATTCAAACTGTTCCTGCAAACGAATGCTTCAACCTAGAAGAACAAAACTTGGGCATCCAAGTGGGAATGGTGTACTGATCATTACTTGAATGTATCATGAAGATTGGATGAAAAAATATATGTTGAGATTTCAGGAGACTCTAGTTTTTTGAAAGTTTGGCAACCCCTTTCAATATAAGTGTTATTCGCCAGTCCCTGCATTAGGCTACATCAAGAGGAAACAAATCTTAGAGATAGAACGTAGAACTACTTTATTGTGTCAAGTTTCAAGAAGCTAGCACAAACCGTGTTTGATTTAGAGTTCTAGCTGCATCTGTCAATATAGGAGAAAACAGAGTGAAACCTAAAAATTCAAACTGTTCCTGCAAACGAATGCTTCAACCTAGGAGAACGAAACTTGGGCATCCAAGTTTGATTGGTGTACTGCTCATTACTTGAAAGTATCATTAAAGTCGGAAAAAAATATGTGTTGAGATTTCAGGAGACTCTAGTTTTTTGGCAGCCTAACAACGCCTTTCATTGAAAGTGTTATTCGCCAGTCTGTGCTGAAGGCTACATCAAGAGGAAACAAACCTTAGGGATAGAATGTAGAACTACTTTATTGTGTCAAGTTTCAAGAAGCTAGCCCAAACCGTGTATGATTTAGAGTTTGAACTACATTTGTCAATATAGGAGAAAGCAGAATGAAACCTAAAAATTCAAACTGTTACTGCAAACGAATGCTTCAACGTAGGAGAATGAAACTTGAGCATCCAAGTGGGATTGGTGTACTGATCATTACTCGAAAGTATCATGAAGATTGGAAAAAAAAATATATGTTGAGATATCAGAAGACTCTAGTTTTGGGAAGTTTGGCAACCCCTTTCAATAAAAGTGTTATTCGCCAGTCCCTGCATTAGGCTACATCAAGAGGAAACAAACCTTAGAGATAGAACGTAGAACTACAGTATTTTGTCAAGTTTCAAGAAGCTAGCACAAACCGTGTTTGATTTAGAGTTCGAACTGCATCTGTCAATATAGGACAAAACAGAGTGAAACCTAAAAATTCAAACTGTTCCTGCAAACGAATGCTTCAACCTAGGAGAACGAAACTTGGGCATCCAAGTTTGATTGGTGCACTGCTCATTACTTGAAAGTATCATGAAGGTCGGAAGAAAAAATATATGATGAGATTTCAGGAGACTGTAGTTTTTTGGCAGCCTAACAACGCCTTTCATTGAATGTGTTATTTGCCAGTCTCTGCTTAAGGCTACATCAAGAGGAAACAAACCTTAGGGATAGAACGTAGAACTACTTTATTGTGTCATGTTTCAAGTAGCTAGCACAAACCGTATTTGATTTAAAGTTCTAACTGCATCTGTCAATATAGGAGAAAACAGAGTGAAACCTAAAAATTCAAACTGTTCCTGCAAACGAATGCTTCAACCTAGAAGAACAAAACTTGGGCATCCAAGTGGGAATGGTGTACTGATCATTACTTGAATGTATCATGAAGATTGGATGAAAAAATATATGTTGAGATTTCAGGAGACTCTAGTTTTTTGAAAGTTTGGCAACCCATTTCAATATAAGTGTTATTCGCCAGTCCCTGCATTAGGCTACATCAAGAGGAAATAAATCTTAGAGATAGAACGTAGAACTACTTTATTGTGTCAAGTTTCAAGAAGCTAGCACAAACCGTGTTTGATTTAGAGTTCTAGCTGCATCTGTCAATATAGGAGAAAACAGAGTGAAACCTAAAAATTCAAACTGTTCCTGCAAACGAATGCTTCAACCTAGGAGAACGAAACTTGGGCATCCAAGTTTGATTGGTGCACTGCTCATTACTTGAAAGTATCATGAAGGTCGGAAGAAAAAATATATGATGAGATTTCAGGAGACTGTAGTTTTTTGGCAGCCTAACAACGCCTTTCATTGAATGTGTTATTCGCCAGTCTCTGCTTAAGGCTACATCAAGAGGAAACAAACCTTAGGGATAGAACGTAGAACTACTTTATTGTGTCATGTTTCAAGTAGCTAGCACAAACCGTGTTTGATTTAAAGTTCTAACTGCATCTGTCAATATAGGAGAAAACAGAGTGAAACCTTAAAATTCAAACTGTTCCTGCAAACGAATGCTTCAACCTAGAAGAACAAAACTTGGGCATCCAAGTGGGAATGGTGTACTGATCATTACTTGAATGTATCATGAAGATTGGATGAAAAAATATATGTTGAGATTTCAGGAGACTCTAGTTTTTTGAAAGTTTGGCAACCCCTTTCAATATAAGTGTTATTCGCCAGTCCCTGCATTAGGCTACATCAAGAGGAAACAAACCTTAGAGATAGAACGTAGAACTACTTTATTGTGTCAAGTTTCAAGAAGCTAGCACAAACCGTGTTTGATTTAGAGTTCTAGCTGCATCTCTCAATATAGGAGAAAACAGAGTGAAACCTAGAAATTCAAACTGTTACTGCAAACGAATGCATCAACCTAGGAGAACGAAACTTGGGCATCCAAGTTTGATTGGTGTACTGCTCATTACTTGAAAGTATCATTAAGGTCGGAAAAAAA
Organism: Callospermophilus lateralis; assembly: GCF_048772815.1. Lineage (NCBI taxonomy): Eukaryota > Metazoa > Chordata > Mammalia > Rodentia > Sciuridae > Callospermophilus > Callospermophilus lateralis. The sequence continues at coordinate 39,703 of NW_027516446.1, read as the reverse complement.
TATGTGTTGAGATTTCAGGAGACTCTAGTTTTTTGGCAGCCTAACAACGCCTTTCATTGAAAGTGTTATTCGCCAGTCTGTGCTGAAGGCTACATCAAGAGGAAACAAACCTTAGGGATAGAATGTAGAACTACTTTATTGTGTCAAGTTTCAAGAAGCTAGCCCAAACCGTGTATGATTTAGAGTTTGAACTACATTTGTCAATATAGGAGAAAGCAGAATGAAACCTAAAAATTCAAACTGTTACTGCAAACGAATGCTTCAACGTAGGAGAATGAAACTTGAGCATCCAAGTGGGATTGGTGTACTGATCATTACTCGAAAGTATCATGAAGATTGGAAAAAAAAATATATGTTGAGATATCAGAAGACTCTAGTTTTGGGAAGTTTGGCAACCCCTTTCAATAAAAGTGTTATTCGCCAGTCCCTGCATTAGGCTACATCAAGAGGAAACAAACCTTAGAGATAGAACGTAGAACTACAGTATTTTGTCAAGTTTCAAGAAGCTAGCACAAACCGTGTTTGATTTAGAGTTCGAACTGCATCTGTCAATATAGGACAAAACAGAGTGAAACCTAAAAATTCAAACTGTTCCTGCAAACGAATGCTTCAACCTAGGAGAACGAAACTTGGGCATCCAAGTTTGATTGGTGCACTGCTCATTACTTGAAAGTATCATGAAGGTCGGAAGAAAAAATATATGATGAGATTTCAGGAGACTGTAGTTTTTTGGCAGCCTAACAACGCCTTTCATTGAATGTGTTATTCGCCAGTCTCTGCTTAAGGCTACATCAAGAGGAAACAAACCTTAGGGATAGAACGTAGAACTACTTTATTGTGTCATGTTTCAAGTAGCTAGCACAAACCGTATTTGATTTAAAGTTCTAACTGCATCTGTCAATATAGGAGAAAACAGAGTGAAACCTAAAAATTCAAACTGTTCCTGCAAACGAATGCTTCAACCTAGGAGAACGAAACTTGGGCATCCAAGTTTGATTGGTGCACTGCTCATTACTTGAAAGTATCATGAAGGTCGGAAGAAAAAATATATGATGAGATTTCAGGAGACTGTAGTTTTTTGGCAGCCTAACAACGCCTTTCATTGAATGTGTTATTCGCCAGTCTCTGCTTAAGGCTACATCAAGAGGAAACAAACCTTCGGGATAGAACGTAGAACTACTTTATTGTGTCATGTTTCAAGTAGCTAGCACAAACCGTGTTTGATTTAAAGTTCTAACTGCATCTGTCAATATAGGAGAAAACAGAGTGAAACCTTAAAATTCAAACTGTTCCTGCAAACGAATGCTTCAACCTAGAAGAACAAAACTTGGGCATCCAAGTGGGAATGGTGTACTGATCATTACTTGAATGTATCATGAAGATTGGATGAAAAAATATATGTTGAGATTTCAGGAGACTCTAGTTTTTTGAAAGTTTGGCAACCCCTTTCAATATAAGTGTTATTCGCCAGTCCCTGCATTAGGCTACATCAAGAGGAAACAAACCTTAGAGATAGAACGTAGAACTACTTTATTTTGTCAAGTTTCAAGAAGCTAGCACAAACCGTGTTTGATTTAGAGTTCTAGCTGCATCTGTCAATATAGGAGAAAACAGAGTGAAACCTAGAAATTCAAACTGTTACTGCAAACGAATGCATCAACCTAGGAGAACGAAACTTGGGCATCCAAGTTTGATTGGTGTACTGCTCATTACTTGAAAGTATCATTAAGGTCGGAAAAAAATATGTGTTGAGATTTCAGGAGACTCTAGTTTTTTGGCAGCCTAACAACGCCTTTCATTGAAAGTGTTATTCGCCAGTCTGTGCTGAAGGCTACATCAAGAGGAAACAAACCTTAGGGATAGAATGTAGAACTACTTTATTGTGTCAAGTTTCAAGAAGCTAGCCCAAACCGTGTATGATTTAGAGTTTGAACTACATTTGTCAATATAGGAGAAAGCAGAATGAAACCTAAAAATTCAAACTGTTACTGCAAACGAATGCTTCAACGTAGGAGAATGAAACTTGAGCATCCAAGTGGGATTGGTGTACTGATCATTACTCGAAAGTATCATGAAGATTGGAAAAAAAAATATATGTTGAGATATCAGAAGACTCTAGTTTTGGGAAGTTTGGCAACCCCTTTCAATAAAAGTGTTATTCGCCAGTCCCTGCATTAGGCTACATCAAGAGGAAACAAACCTTAGAGATAGAACGTAGAACTACAGTATTTTGTCAAGTTTCAAGAAGCTAGCACAAACCGTGTTTGATTTAGAGTTCGAACTGCATCTGTCAATATAGGACAAAACAGAGTGAAACCTAAAAATTCAAACTGTTCCTGCAAACGAATGCTTCAACCTAGGAGAACGAAACTTGGGCATCCAAGTTTGATTGGTGCACTGCTCATTACTTGAAAGTATCATGAAGGTCGGAAGAAAAAATATATGATGAGATTTCAGGAGACTGTAGTTTTTTGGCAGCCTAACAACGCCTTTCATTGAATGTGTTATTCGCCAGTCTCTGCTTAAGGCTACATCAAGAGGAAACAAACCTTAGGGATAGAACGTAGAACTACTTTATTGTGTCATGTTTCAAGTAGCTAGCACAAACCGTATTTGATTTAAAGTTCTAACTGCATCTGTCAATATAGGAGAAAACAGAGTGAAACCTAAAAATTCAAACTGTTCCTGCAAACGAATGTTTCAACCTAGGAGAACGAAACTTGGGCATCCAAGTTTGATTGGTGCACTGCTCATTACTTGAAAGTATCATGAAGGTCGGAAGAAAAAATATATGATGAGATTTCAGGAGACTGTAGTTTTTTGGCAGCCTAACAACGCCTTTCATTGAATGTGTTATTCGCCAGTCTCTGCTTAAGGCTACATCAAGAGGAAACAAACCTTCGGGATAGAACGTAGAACTACTTTATTGTGTCATGTTTCAAGTAGCTAGCACAAACCGTGTTTGATTTAAAGTTCTAACTGCATCTGTCAATATAGGAGAAAACAGAGTGAAACCTTAAAATTCAAACTGTTCCTGCAAACGAATGCTTCAACCTAGAAGAACAAAACTTGGGCATCCAAGTGGGAATGGTGTACTGATCATTACTTGAATGTATCATGAAGATTGGATGAAAAAATATATGTTGAGATTTCAGGAGACTCTAGTTTTTTGAAAGTTTGGCAACCCCTTTCAATATAAGTGTTATTCGCCAGTCCCTGCATTAGGCTACATCAAGAGGAAACAAACCTTAGAGATAGAACGTAGAACTACTTTATTTTGTCAAGTTTCAAGAAGCTAGCACAAACCGTGTTTGATTTAGAGTTCTAGCTGCATCTGTCAATATAGGAGAAAACAGAGTGAAACCTAGAAATTCAAACTGTTACTGCAAACGAATGCATCAACCTAGGAGAACGAAACTTGGGCATCCAAGTTTGATTGGTGTACTGCTCATTACTTGAAAGTATCATTAAGGTCGGAAAAAAATATGTGTTGAGATTTCAGGAGACTCTAGTTTTTTGGCAGCCTAACAACGCCTTTCATTGAAAGTGTTATTCGCCAGTCTGTGCTGAAGGCTACATCAAGAGGAAACAAACCTTAGGGATAGAATGTAGAACTCCTTTATTGTGTCAAGTTTCAAGAAGCTAGCCCAAACCGTGTATGATTTAGAGTTTGAACTACATTTGTCAATATAGGAGAAAGCAGAATGAAACCTAAAAATTCAAACTGTTACTGCAAACGAATGCTTCAACGTAGGAGAATGAAACTTGAGCATCCAAGTGGGATTGGTGTACTGATCATTACTCGAAAGTATCATGAAGATTGGAAAAAAAAATATATGTTGAGATATCAGAAGACTCTAGTTTTGGGAAGTTTGGCAACCCCTTTCAATAAAAGTGTTATTCGCCAGTCCCTGCATTAGGCTACATCAAGAGGAAACAAACCTTAGAGATAGAACGTAGAACTACAGTATTTTGTCAAGTTTCAAGAAGCTAGCACAAACCGTGTTTGATTTAGAGTTCGAACTGCATCTGTCAATATAGGACAAAACAGAGTGAAACCTAAAAATTCAAACTGTTCCTGCAAACGAATGCTTCAACCTAGGAGAACGAAACTTGGGCATCCAAGTTTGATTGGTGCACTGCTCATTACTTGAAAGTATCATGAAGGTCGGAAGAAAAAATATATGATGAGATTTCAGGAGACTGTAGTTTTTTGGCAGCCTAACAACGCCTTTCATTGAATGTGTTATTCGCCAGTCTCTGCTTAAGGCTACATCAAGAGGAAACAAACCTTAGGGATAGAACGTAGAACTACTTTATTGTGTCATGTTTCAAGTAGCTAGCACAAACCGTATTTGATTTAAAGTTCTAACTGCATCTGTCAATATAGGAGAAAACAGAGTGAAACCTAAAAATTCAAACTGTTCCTGCAAACGAATGCTTCAACCTAGGAGAACGAAACTTGGGCATCCAAGTTTGATTGGTGCACTGCTCATTACTTGAAAGTATCATGAAGGTCGGAAGAAAAAATATATGATGAGATTTCAGGAGACTGTAGTTTTTTGGCAGCCTAACAACGCCTTTCATTGAATGTGTTATTCGCCAGTCTCTGCTTAAGGCTACATCAAGAGGAAACAAACCTTCGGGATAGAACGTAGAACTACTTTATTGTGTCATGTTTCAAGTAGCTAGCACAAACCGTGTTTGATTTAAAGTTCTAACTGCATCTGTCAATATAGGAGAAAACAGAGTGAAACCTTAAAATTCAAACTGTTCCTGCAAACGAATGCTTCAACCTAGAAGAACAAAACTTGGGCATCCAAGTGGGAATGGTGTACTGATCATTACTTGAATGTATCATGAAGATTGGATGAAAAAATATATGTTGAGATTTCAGGAGACTCTAGTTTTTTGAAAGTTTGGCAACCCCTTTCAATATAAGTGTTATTCGCCAGTCCCTGCATTAGGCTACATCAAGAGGAAACAAACCTTAGAGATAGAACGTAGAACTACTTTATTTTGTCAAGTTTCAAGAAGCTAGCACAAACCGTGTTTGATTTAGAGTTCTAGCTGCATCTGTCAATATAGGAGAAAACAGAGTGAAACCTAGAAATTCAAACTGTTACTGCAAACGAATGCATCAACCTAGGAGAACGAAACTTGGGCATCCAAGTTTGATTGGTGTACTGCTCATTACTTGAAAGTATCATTAAGGTCGGAAAAAAATATGTGTTGAGATTTCAGGAGACTCTAGTTTTTTGGCAGCCTAACAACGCCTTTCATTGAAAGTGTTATTCGCCAGTCTGTGCTGAAGGCTACATCAAGAGGAAACAAACCTTAGGGATAGAATGTAGAACTACTTTATTGTGTCAAGTTTCAAGAAGCTAGCCCAAACCGTGTATGATTTAGAGTTTGAACTACATTTGTCAATATAGGAGAAAGCAGAATGAAACCTAAAAATTCAAACTGTTACTGCAAACGAATGCTTCAACGTAGGAGAATGAAACTTGAGCATCCAAGTGGGATTGGTGTACTGATCATTACTCGAAAGTATCATGAAGATTGGAAAAAAAAATATATGTTGAGATATCAGAAGACTCTAGTTTTGGGAAGTTTGGCAACCCCTTTCAATAAAAGTGTTATTCGCCAGTCCCTGCATTAGGCTACATCAAGAGGAAACAAACCTTAGAGATAGAACGTAGAACTACAGTATTTTGTCAAGTTTCAAGAAGCTAGCACAAACCGTGTTTGATTTAGAGTTCGAACTGCATCTGTCAATATAGGACAAAACAGAGTGAAACCTAAAAATTCAAACTGTTCCTGCAAACGAATGCTTCAACCTAGGAGAACGAAACTTGGGCATCCAAGTTTGATTGGTGCACTGCTCATTACTTGAAAGTATCATGAAGGTCGGAAGAAAAAATATATGATGAGATTTCAGGAGACTGTAGTTTTTTGGCAGCCTAACAACGCCTTTCATTGAATGTGTTATTCGCCAGTCTCTGCTTAAGGCTACATCAAGAGGAAACAAACCTTAGGGATAGAACGTAGAACTACTTTATTGTGTCATGTTTCAAGTAGCTAGCACAAACCGTATTTGATTTAAAGTTCTAACTGCATCTGTCAATATAGGAGAAAACAGAGTGAAACCTAAAAATTCAAACTGTTCCTGCAAACGAATGCTTCAACCTAGGAGAACGAAACTTGGGCATCCAAGTTTGATTGGTGCACTGCTCATTACTTGAAAGTATCATGAAGGTCGGAAGAAAAAATATATGATGAGATTTCAGGAGACTGTAGTTTTTTGGCAGCCTAACAACGCCTTTCATTGAATGTGTTATTCGCCAGTCTCTGCTTAAGGCTACATCAAGAGGAAACAAACCTTCGGGATAGAACGTAGAACTACTTTATTGTGTCATGTTTCAAGTAGCTAGCACAAACCGTGTTTGATTTAAAGTTCTAACTGCATCTGTCAATATAGGAGAAAACAGAGTGAAACCTTAAAATTCAAACTGTTCCTGCAAACGAATGCTTCAACCTAGAAGAACAAAACTTGGGCATCCAAGTGGGAATGGTGTACTGATCATTACTTGAATGTATCATGAAGATTGGATGAAAAAATATATGTTGAGATTTCAGGAGACTCTAGTTTTTTGAAAGTTTGGCAACCCCTTTCAATATAAGTGTTATTCGCCAGTCCCTGCATTAGGCTACATCAAGAGGAAACAAACCTTAGAGATAGAACGTAGAACTACTTTATTTTGTCAAGTTTCAAGAAGCTAGCACAAACCGTGTTTGATTTAGAGTTCTAGCTGCATCTGTCAATATAGGAGAAAACAGAGTGAAACCTAGAAATTCAAACTGTTACTGCAAACGAATGCATCAACCTAGGAGAACGAAACTTGGGCATCCAAGTTTGATTGGTGTACTGCTCATTACTTGAAAGTATCATTAAGGTCGGAAAAAAATATGTGTTGAGATTTCAGGAGACTCTAGTTTTTTGGCAGCCTAACAACGCCTTTCATTGAAAGTGTTATTCGCCAGTCTGTGCTGAAGGCTACATCAAGAGGAAACAAACCTTAGGGATAGAATGTAGAACTCCTTTATTGTGTCAAGTTTCAAGAAGCTAGCCCAAACCGTGTATGATTTAGAGTTTGAACTACATTTGTCAATATAGGAGAAAGCAGAATGAAACCTAAAAATTCAAACTGTTACTGCAAACGAATGCTTCAACGTAGGAGAATGAAACTTGAGCATCCAAGTGGGATTGGTGTACTGATCATTACTCGAAAGTATCATGAAGATTGGAAAAAAAAATATATGTTGAGATATCAGAAGACTCTAGTTTTGGGAAGTTTGGCAACCCCTTTCAATAAAAGTGTTATTCGCCAGTCCCTGCATTAGGCTACATCAAGAGGAAACAAACCTTAGAGATAGAACGTAGAACTACAGTATTTTGTCAAGTTTCAAGAAGCTAGCACAAACCGTGTTTGATTTAGAGTTCGAACTGCATCTGTCAATATAGGACAAAACAGAGTGAAACCTAAAAATTCAAACTGTTCCTGCAAACGAATGCTTCAACCTAGGAGAACGAAACTTGGGCATCCAAGTTTGATTGGTGCACTGCTCATTACTTGAAAGTATCATGAAGGTCGGAAGAAAAAATATATGATGAGATTTCAGGAGACTGTAGTTTTTTGGCAGCCTAACAACGCCTTTCATTGAATGTGTTATTTGCCAGTCTCTGCTTAAGGCTACATCAAGAGGAAACAAACCTTAGGGATAGAACGTAGAACTACTTTATTGTGTCATGTTTCAAGTAGCTAGCACAAACCGTATTTGATTTAAAGTTCTAACTGCATCTGTCAATATAGGAGAAAACAGAGTGAAACCTAAAAATTCAAACTGTTCCTGCAAACGAATGCTTCAACCTAGAAGAACAAAACTTGGGCATCCAAGTGGGAATGGTGTACTGATCATTACTTGAATGTATCATGAAGATTGGATGAAAAAATATATGTTGAGATTTCAGGAGACTCTAGTTTTTTGAAAGTTTGGCAACCCCTTTCAATATAAGTGTTATTCGCCAGTCCCTGCATTAGGCTACATCAAGAGGAAACAAATCTTAGAGATAGAACGTAGAACTACTTTATTGTGTCAAGTTTCAAGAAGCTAGCACAAACCGTGTTTGATTTAGAGTTCTAGCTGCATCTGTCAATATAGGAGAAAACAGAGTGAAACCTAAAAATTCAAACTGTTCCTGCAAACGAATGCTTCAACCTAGGAGAACGAAACTTGGGCATCCAAGTTTGATTGGTGTACTGCTCATTACTTGAAAGTATCATTAAAGTCGGAAAAAAATATGTGTTGAGATTTCAGGAGACTCTAGTTTTTTGGCAGCCTAACAACGCCTTTCATTGAAAGTGTTATTCGCCAGTCTGTGCTGAAGGCTACATCAAGAGGAAACAAACCTTAGGGATAGAATGTAGAACTACTTTATTGTGTCAAGTTTCAAGAAGCTAGCCCAAACCGTGTATGATTTAGAGTTTGAACTACATTTGTCAATATAGGAGAAAGCAGAATGAAACCTAAAAATTCAAACTGTTACTGCAAACGAATGCTTCAACGTAGGAGAATGAAACTTGAGCATCCAAGTGGGATTGGTGTACTGATCATTACTCGAAAGTATCATGAAGATTGGAAAAAAAAATATATGTTGAGATATCAGAAGACTCTAGTTTTGGGAAGTTTGGCAACCCCTTTCAATAAAAGTGTTATTCGCCAGTCCCTGCATTAGGCTACATCAAGAGGAAATAAATCTTAGAGATAGAACGTAGAACTACTTTATTGTGTCAAGTTTCAAGAAGCTAGCACAAACCGTGTTTGATTTAGAGTTCTAGCTGCATCTGTCAATATAGGAGAAAACAGAGTGAAACCTAAAAATTCAAACTGTTCCTGCAAACGAATGCTTCAACCTAGGAGAACGAAACTTGGGCATCCAAGTTTGATTGGTGCACTGCTCATTACTTGAAAGTATCATGAAGGTCGGAAGAAAAAATGTATGATGAGATTTCAGGAGACTGTAGTTTTTTGGCAGCCTAACAACGCCTTTCATTGAATGTGTTATTCGCCAGTCTCTGCTTAAGGCTACATCAAGAGGAAACAAACCTTAGGGATAGAACGTAGAACTACTTTATTGTGTCATGTTTCAAGTAGCTAGCACAAACCGTGTTTGATTTAAAGTTCTAACTGCATCTGTCAATATAGGAGAAAACAGAGTGAAACCTTAAAATTCAAACTGTTCCTGCAAACGAATGCTTCAACCTAGAAGAACAAAACTTGGGCATCCAAGTGGGAATGGTGTACTGATCATTACTTGAATGTATCATGAAGATTGGATGAAAAAATATATGTTGAGATTTCAGGAGACTCTAGTTTTTTGAAAGTTTGGCAACCCCTTTCAATATAAGTGTTATTCGCCAGTCCCTGCATTAGGCTACATCAAGAGGAAACAAACCTTAGAGATAGAACGTAGAACTACTTTATTGTGTCAAGTTTCAAGAAGCTAGCACAAACCGTGTTTGATTTAGAGTTCTAGCTGCATCTCTCAATATAGGAGAAAACAGAGTGAAACCTAGAAATTCAAACTGTTACTGCAAACGAATGCATCAACCTAGGAGAACGAAACTTGGGCATCCAAGTTTGATTGGTGTACTGCTCATTACTTGAAAGTATCATTAAGGTCGGAAAAAAATATGTGTTGAGATTTCAGGAGACTCTAGTTTTTTGGCAGCCTAACAACGCCTTTCATTGAAAGTGTTATTCGCCAGTCTGTGCTGAAGGCTACATCAAGAGGAAACAAACCTTAGGGATAGAATGTAGAACTCCTTTATTGTGTCAAGTTTCAAGAAGCTAGCCCAAACCGTGTATGATTTAGAGTTTGAACTACATTTGTCAATATAGGAGAAAGCAGAATGAAACCTAAAAATTCAAACTGTTACTGCAAACGAATGCTTCAACGTAGGAGAATGAAACTTGAGCATCCAAGTGGGATTGGTGTACTGATCATTACTCGAAAGTATCATGAAGATTGGAAAAAAAAATATATGTTGAGATATCAGAAGACTCTAGTTTTGGGAAGTTTGGCAACCCCTTTCAATAAAAGTGTTATTCGCCAGTCCCTGCATTAGGCTACATCAAGAGGAAACAAACCTTAGAGATAGAACGTAGAACTACAGTATTTTGTCAAGTTTCAAGAAGCTAGCACAAACCGTGTTTGATTTAGAGTTCGAACTGCATCTGTCAATATAGGACAAAACAGAGTGAAACCTAAAAATTCAAACTGTTCCTGCAAACGAATGCTTCAACCTAGGAGAACGAAACTTGGGCATCCAAGTTTGATTGGTGCACTGCTCATTACTTGAAAGTATCATGAAGGTCGGAAGAAAAAATATATGATGAGATTTCAGGAGACTGTAGTTTTTTGGCAGCCTAACAACGCCTTTCATTGAATGTGTTATTCGCCAGTCTCTGCTTAAGGCTACATCAAGAGGAAACAAACCTTAGGGATAGAACGTAGAACTACTTTATTGTGTCATGTTTCAAGTAGCTAGCACAAACCGTATTTGATTTAAAGTTCTAACTGCATCTGTCAATATAGGAGAAAACAGAGTGAAACCTAAAAATTCAAACTGTTCCTGCAAACGAATGCTTCAACCTAGGAGAACGAAACTTGGGCATCCAAGTTTGATTGGTGCACTGCTCATTACTTGAAAGTATCATGAAGGTCGGAAGAAAAAATATATGATGAGATTTCAGGAGACTGTAGTTTTTTGGCAGCCTAACAACGCCTTTCATTGAATGTGTTATTCGCCAGTCTCTGCTTAAGGCTACATCAAGAGGAAACAAACCTTCGGGATAGAACGTAGAACTACTTTATTGTGTCATGTTTCAAGTAGCTAGCACAAACCGTGTTTGATTTAAAGTTCTAACTGCATCTGTCAATATAGGAGAAAACAGAGTGAAACCTTAAAATTCAAACTGTTCCTGCAAACGAATGCTTCAACCTAGAAGAACAAAACTTGGGCATCCAAGTGGGAATGGTGTACTGATCATTACTTGAATGTATCATGAAGATTGGATGAAAAAATATATGTTGAGATTTCAGGAGACTCTAGTTTTTTGAAAGTTTGGCAACCCCTTTCAATATAAGTGTTATTCGCCAGTCCCTGCATTAGGCTACATCAAGAGGAAACAAACCTTAGAGATAGAACGTAGAACTACTTTATTTTGTCAAGTTTCAAGAAGCTAGCACAAACCGTGTTTGATTTAGAGTTCTAGCTGCATCTGTCAATATAGGAGAAAACAGAGTGAAACCTAGAAATTCAAACTGTTACTGCAAACGAATGCATCAACCTAGGAGAACGAAACTTGGGCATCCAAGTTTGATTGGTGTACTGCTCATTACTTGAAAGTATCATTAAGGTCGGAAAAAAATATGTGTTGAGATTTCAGGAGACTCTAGTTTTTTGGCAGCCTAACAACGCCTTTCATTGAAAGTGTTATTCGCCAGTCTGTGCTGAAGGCTACATCAAGAGGAAACAAACCTTAGGGATAGAATGTAGAACTACTTTATTGTGTCAAGTTTCAAGAAGCTAGCCCAAACCGTGTATGATTTAGAGTTTGAACTACATTTGTCAATATAGGAGAAAGCAGAATGAAACCTAAAAATTCAAACTGTTACTGCAAACGAATGCTTCAACGTAGGAGAATGAAACTTGAGCATCCAAGTGGGATTGGTGTACTGATCATTACTCGAAAGTATCATGAAGATTGGAAAAAAAAATATATGTTGAGATATCAGAAGACTCTAGTTTTGGGAAGTTTGGCAACCCCTTTCAATAAAAGTGTTATTCGCCAGTCCCTGCATTAGGCTACATCAAGAGGAAACAAACCTTAGAGATAGAACGTAGAACTACAGTATTTTGTCAAGTTTCAAGAAGCTAGCACAAACCGTGTTTGATTTAGAGTTCGAACTGCATCTGTCAATATAGGACAAAACAGAGTGAAACCTAAAAATTCAAACTGTTCCTGCAAACGAATGCTTCAACCTAGGAGAACGAAACTTGGGCATCCAAGTTTGATTGGTGCACTGCTCATTACTTGAAAGTATCATGAAGGTCGGAAGAAAAAATATATGATGAGATTTCAGGAGACTGTAGTTTTTTGGCAGCCTAACAACGCCTTTCATTGAATGTGTTATTCGCCAGTCTCTGCTTAAGGCTACATCAAGAGGAAACAAACCTTAGGGATAGAACGTAGAACTACTTTATTGTGTCATGTTTCAAGTAGCTAGCACAAACCGTATTTGATTTAAAGTTCTAACTGCATCTGTCAATATAGGAGAAAACAGAGTGAAACCTAAAAATTCAAACTGTTCCTGCAAACGAATGCTTCAACCTAGGAGAACGAAACTTGGGCATCCAAGTTTGATTGGTGCACTGCTCATTACTTGAAAGTATCATGAAGGTCGGAAGAAAAAATATATGATGAGATTTCAGGAGACTGTAGTTTTTTGGCAGCCTAACAACGCCTTTCATTGAATGTGTTATTCGCCAGTCTCTGCTTAAGGCTACATCAAGAGGAAACAAACCTTCGGGATAGAACGTAGAACTACTTTATTGTGTCATGTTTCAAGTAGCTAGCACAAACCGTGTTTGATTTAAAGTTCTAACTGCATCTGTCAATATAGGAGAAAACAGAGTGAAACCTTAAAATTCAAACTGTTCCTGCAAACGAATGCTTCAACCTAGAAGAACAAAACTTGGGCATCCAAGTGGGAATGGTGTACTGATCATTACTTGAATGTATCATGAAGATTGGATGAAAAAATATATGTTGAGATTTCAGGAGACTCTAGTTTTTTGAAAGTTTGGCAACCCCTTTCAATATAAGTGTTATTCGCCAGTCCCTGCATTAGGCTACATCAAGAGGAAACAAACCTTAGAGATAGAACGTAGAACTACTTTATTTTGTCAAGTTTCAAGAAGCTAGCACAAACCGTGTTTGATTTAGAGTTCTAGCTGCATCTGTCAATATAGGAGAAAACAGAGTGAAACCTAGAAATTCAAACTGTTACTGCAAACGAATGCATCAACCTAGGAGAACGAAACTTGGGCATCCAAGTTTGATTGGTGTACTGCTCATTACTTGAAAGTATCATTAAGGTCGGAAAAAAATATGTGTTGAGATTTCAGGAGACTCTAGTTTTTTGGCAGCCTAACAACGCCTTTCATTGAAAGTGTTATTCGCCAGTCTGTGCTGAAGGCTACATCAAGAGGAAACAAACCTTAGGGATAGAATGTAGAACTCCTTTATTGTGTCAAGTTTCAAGAAGCTAGCCCAAACCGTGTATGATTTAGAGTTTGAACTACATTTGTCAATATAGGAGAAAGCAGAATGAAACCTAAAAATTCAAACTGTTACTGCAAACGAATGCTTCAACGTAGGAGAATGAAACTTGAGCATCCAAGTGGGATTGGTGTACTGATCATTACTCGAAAGTATCATGAAGATTGGAAAAAAAAATATATGTTGAGATATCAGAAGACTCTAGTTTTGGGAAGTTTGGCAACCCCTTTCAATAAAAGTGTTATTCGCCAGTCCCTGCATTAGGCTACATCAAGAGGAAACAAACCTTAGAGATAGAACGTAGAACTACAGTATTTTGTCAAGTTTCAAGAAGCTAGCACAAACCGTGTTTGATTTAGAGTTCGAACTGCATCTGTCAATATAGGACAAAACAGAGTGAAACCTAAAAATTCAAACTGTTCCTGCAAACGAATGCTTCAACCTAGGAGAACGAAACTTGGGCATCCAAGTTTGATTGGTGCACTGCTCATTACTTGAAAGTATCATGAAGGTCGGAAGAAAAAATATATGATGAGATTTCAGGAGACTGTAGTTTTTTGGCAGCCTAACAACGCCTTTCATTGAATGTGTTATTTGCCAGTCTCTGCTTAAGGCTACATCAAGAGGAAACAAACCTTAGGGATAGAACGTAGAACTACTTTATTGTGTCATGTTTCAAGTAGCTAGCACAAACCGTATTTGATTTAAAGTTCTAACTGCATCTGTCAATATAGGAGAAAACAGAGTGAAACCTAAAAATTCAAACTGTTCCTGCAAACGAATGCTTCAACCTAGAAGAACAAAACTTGGGCATCCAAGTGGGAATGGTGTACTGATCATTACTTGAATGTATCATGAAGATTGGATGAAAAAATATATGTTGAGATTTCAGGAGACTCTAGTTTTTTGAAAGTTTGGCAACCCCTTTCAATATAAGTGTTATTCGCCAGTCCCTGCATTAGGCTACATCAAGAGGAAACAAATCTTAGAGATAGAACGTAGAACTACTTTATTGTGTCAAGTTTCAAGAAGCTAGCACAAACCGTGTTTGATTTAGAGTTCTAGCTGCATCTGTCAATATAGGAGAAAACAGAGTGAAACCTAAAAATTCAAACTGTTCCTGCAAACGAATGCTTCAACCTAGGAGAACGAAACTTGGGCATCCAAGTTTGATTGGTGTACTGCTCATTACTTGAAAGTATCATTAAAGTCGGAAAAAAATATGTGTTGAGATTTCAGGAGACTCTAGTTTTTTGGCAGCCTAACAACGCCTTTCATTGAAAGTGTTATTCGCCAGTCTGTGCTGAAGGCTACATCAAGAGGAAACAAACCTTAGGGATAGAATGTAGAACTACTTTATTGTGTCAAGTTTCAAGAAGCTAGCCCAAACCGTGTATGATTTAGAGTTTGAACTACATTTGTCAATATAGGAGAAAGCAGAATGAAACCTAAAAATTCAAACTGTTACTGCAAACGAATGCTTCAACGTAGGAGAATGAAACTTGAGCATCCAAGTGGGATTGGTGTACTGATCATTACTCGAAAGTATCATGAAGATTGGAAAAAAAAATATATGTTGAGATATCAGAAGACTCTAGTTTTGGGAAGTTTGGCAACCCCTTTCAATAAAAGTGTTATTCGCCAGTCCCTGCATTAGGCTACATCAAGAGGAAATAAATCTTAGAGATAGAACGTAGAACTACTTTATTGTGTCAAGTTTCAAGAAGCTAGCACAAACCGTGTTTGATTTAGAGTTCTAGCTGCATCTGTCAATATAGGAGAAAACAGAGTGAAACCTAAAAATTCAAACTGTTCCTGCAAACGAATGCTTCAACCTAGGAGAACGAAACTTGGGCATCCAAGTTTGATTGGTGCACTGCTCATTACTTGAAAGTATCATGAAGGTCGGAAGAAAAAATGTATGATGAGATTTCAGGAGACTGTAGTTTTTTGGCAGCCTAACAACGCCTTTCATTGAATGTGTTATTCGCCAGTCTCTGCTTAAGGCTACATCAAGAGGAAACAAACCTTAGGGATAGAACGTAGAACTACTTTATTGTGTCATGTTTCAAGTAGCTAGCACAAACCGTGTTTGATTTAAAGTTCTAACTGCATCTGTCAATATAGGAGAAAACAGAGTGAAACCTTAAAATTCAAACTGTTCCTGCAAACGAATGCTTCAACCTAGAAGAACAAAACTTGGGCATCCAAGTGGGAATGGTGTACTGATCATTACTTGAATGTATCATGAAGATTGGATGAAAAAATATATGTTGAGATT
Organism: Callospermophilus lateralis; assembly: GCF_048772815.1. Lineage (NCBI taxonomy): Eukaryota > Metazoa > Chordata > Mammalia > Rodentia > Sciuridae > Callospermophilus > Callospermophilus lateralis. The sequence goes on along the minus strand of NW_027516446.1, from coordinate 24,012 downwards.
TCAGGAGACTCTAGTTTTTTGAAAGTTTGGCAACCCCTTTCAATATAAGTGTTATTCGCCAGTCCCTGCATTAGGCTACATCAAGAGGAAACAAACCTTAGAGATAGAACGTAGAACTACTTTATTGTGTCAAGTTTCAAGAAGCTAGCACAAACCGTGTTTGATTTAGAGTTCTAGCTGCATCTCTCAATATAGGAGAAAACAGAGTGAAACCTAGAAATTCAAACTGTTACTGCAAACGAATGCATCAACCTAGGAGAACGAAACTTGGGCATCCAAGTTTGATTGGTGTACTGCTCATTACTTGAAAGTATCATTAAGGTCGGAAAAAAATATGTGTTGAGATTTCAGGAGACTCTAGTTTTTTGGCAGCCTAACAACGCCTTTCATTGAAAGTGTTATTCGCCAGTCTGTGCTGAAGGCTACATCAAGAGGAAACAAACCTTAGGGATAGAATGTAGAACTACTTTATTGTGTCAAGTTTCAAGAAGCTAGCCCAAACCGTGTATGATTTAGAGTTTGAACTACATTTGTCAATATAGGAGAAAGCAGAATGAAACCTAAAAATTCAAACTGTTACTGCAAACGAATGCTTCAACGTAGGAGAATGAAACTTGAGCATCCAAGTGGGATTGGTGTACTGATCATTACTCGAAAGTATCATGAAGATTGGAAAAAAATATATGTTGAGATATCAGAAGACTCTAGTTTTGGGAAGTTTGGCAACCCCTTTCAATAAAAGTGTTATTCGCCAGTCCCTGCATTAGGCTACATCAATCAAGAGGAAACAAACCTTAGAGATAGAACGTAGAACTACAGTATTTTGTCAAGTTTCAAGAAGCTAGCACAAACCGTGTTTGATTTAGAGTTCTAGCTGCATCTGTCAATATAGGAGAAAACAGAGTGAAACCTAAAAATTCAAACTGTTCCTGCAAACGAATGCTTCAACCTAGGAGAACGAAACTTGGGCATCCAAGTTTGATTGGTGCACTGCTCATTACTTGAAAGTATCATGAAGGTCGGAAGAAAAAATATATGATGAGATTTCAGGAGACTGTAGTTTTTTGGCAGCCTAACAACGCCTTTCATTGAATGTGTTATTCGCCAGTCTCTGCTTAAGGCTACATCAAGAGGAAACAAACCTTCGGGATAGAACGTAGAACTACTTTATTGTGTCATGTTTCAAGTAGCTAGCACAAACCGTGTTTGATTTAAAGTTCTAACTGCATCTGTCAATATAGGAGAAAACAGAGTGAAACCTTAAAATTCAAACTGTTCCTGCAAACGAATGCTTCAACCTAGAAGAACAAAACTTGGGCATCCAAGTGGGAATGGTGTACTGATCATTACTTGAATGTATCATGAAGATTGGATGAAAAAATATATGTTGAGATTTCAGGAGACTCTAGTTTTTTGAAAGTTTGGCAACCCCTTTCAATATAAGTGTTATTCGCCAGTCCCTGCATTAGGCTACATCAAGAGGAAACAAACCTTAGAGATAGAACGTAGAACTACTTTATTGTGTCAAGTTTCAAGAAGCTAGCACAAACCGTGTTTGATTTAGAGTTCTAGCTGCATCTCTCAATATAGGAGAAAACAGAGTGAAACCTAGAAATTCAAACTGTTACTGCAAACGAATGCATCAACCTAGGAGAACGAAACTTGGGCATCCAAGTTTGATTGGTGTACTGCTCATTACTTGAAAGTATCATTAAGGTCGGAAAAAATATGTGTTGAGATTTCAGGAGACTCTAGTTTTTTGGCAGCCTAACAACGCCTTTCATTGAAAGTGTTATTCGCCAGTCTGTGCTGAAGGCTACATCAAGAGGAAACAAACCTTAGGGATAGAATGTAGAACTACTTTATTGTGTCAAGTTTCAAGAAGCTAGCCCAAACCGTGTATGATTTAGAGTTTGAACTACATTTGTCAATATAGGAGAAAGCAGAATGAAACCTAAAAATTCAAACTGTTACTGCAAACGAATGCTTCAACGTAGGAGAATGAAACTTGAGCATCCAAGTGGGATTGGTGTACTGATCATTACTCGAAAGTATCATGAAGATTGGAAAAAAAAATATATGTTGAGATATCAGAAGACTCTAGTTTTGGGAAGTTTGGCAACCCCTTTCAATAAAAGTGTTATTCGCCAGTCCCTGCATTAGGCTACATCAAGAGGAAACAAACCTTAGAGATAGAACGTAGAACTACAGTATTTTGTCAAGTTTCAAGAAGCTAGCACAAACCGTGTTTGATTTAGAGTTCGAACTGCATCTGTCAATATAGGAGAAAACAGAGTGAAACCTAAAAATTCAAACTGTTCCTGCAAACGAATGCTTCAACCTAGGAGAACGAAAGTTGGGCATCCAAGTTTGATTGGTGCCTGCTCATTACTTGAAAGTATCATGAAGGTCGGAAGAAAAAATATATGATGAGATTTCAGGAGACTAGTTTTTTGGCAGCCTAACAACGCCTTTCATTGAATGTGTTATTCGCCAGTCTCTGCTTAAGGCTACATCAAGAGGAAACAAACCTTCGGGATAGAACGTAGAACTACTTTATTGTGTCATGTTTCAAGTAGCTAGCACAAACCGTGTTTGATTTAAAGTTCTAACTGCATCTGTCAATATAGGAGAAAACAGAGTGAAACCTTAAAATTCAAACTGTTCCTGCAAACGAATGCTTCAACCTAGAAGAACAAAACTTGGGCATCCAAGTGGGAATGGTGTACTGATCATTACTTGAATGTATCATGAAGATTGGATGAAAAAATATATGTTGAGATTTCAGGAGACTCTAGTTTTTTGAAAGTTTGGCAACCCCTTTCAATATAAGTGTTATTCGCCAGTCCCTGCATTAGGCTACATCAAGAGGAAACAAACCTTAGAGATAGAACGTAGAACTACTTTATTTTGTCAAGTTTCAAGAAGCTAGCACAAACCGTGTTTGATTTAGAGTTCTAGCTGCATCTGTCAATATAGGAGAAAACAGAGTGAAACCTAGAAATTCAAACTGTTACTGCAAACGAATGCATCAACCTAGGAGAACGAAACTTGGGCATCCAAGTTTGATTGGTGTACTGCTCATTACTTGAAAGTATCATTAAGGTCGGAAAAAAATATGTGTTGAGATTTCAGGAGACTCTAGTTTTTTGGCAGCCTAACAACGCCTTTCATTGAAAGTGTTATTCGCCAGTCTGTGCTGAAGGCTACATCAAGAGGAAACAAACCTTAGGGATAGAATGTAGAACTACTTTATTGTGTCAAGTTTCAAGAAGCTAGCCCAAACCGTGTATGATTTAGAGTTTGAACTACATTTGTCAATATAGGAGAAAGCAGAGTGAAAATTAAAAATTCAAACTGTTACTGCAAACGAATGCTTCAACGTAGGAGAATGAAACTTGAGCATCCAAGTGGGATTGGTGTACTGATCATTACTCGAAAGTATCATGAAGATTGGATGCAAAAATATATGTTGAGATTTCAGAAGACTCTAGTTTTTGGAAGTTTGGCAACCCCTTTCAATAAAAGTGTTATTCGCCAGTCCCTGCATTAGGCTACATCAAGAGGAAACAAATCTTAGAGATAGAACGTAGAACTACTTTATTGTGTCAAGTTTCAAGAAGCTAGCACAAACCGTGTTTGATTTAGAGTTCTAGCTGCATCTGTCAATATAGGAGAAAACAGAGTGAAACCTAAAAATTCAAACTCTTCCTGCAAACGAATGCTTCAACCTAGGAGAACGAAACTTGGGCATCCAAGTTTGATTGGTGCACTGCTCATTACTTGAAAGTATCATGAAGGTCGGAAGAAAAAATATATGATGAGATTTCAGGAGACTGTAGTTTTTTGGCAGCCTAACAACGCCTTTCATTGAATGTGTTATTCGCCAGTCTCTGCTTAAGGCTACATCAAGAGGAAACAAACCTTCGGGATAGAACGTAGAACTACTTTATTGTGTCATGTTTCAAGTAGCTAGCACAAACCGTGTTTGATTTAAAGTTCTAACTGCATCTGTCAATATAGGAGAAAACAGAGTGAAACCTAGAAATTCAAACTGTAACTGCAAACGAATGCATCAACCTAGGAGAACGAAACTTGGGCATCCAAGTTTGATTGGTGTACTGCTCATTACTTGAAAGTATCATTAAGGTCGGAAAAAAATATGTCTTGAGATTTCAGGAGACTCTAGTTTTTTGGCAGCCTAACAACGCCTTTCATTGAAAGTGTTATTTGCCAGTCTGTGCTGAAGGCTACATCAAGAGGAAACAAACCTTAGGGATAGAATGTAGAACTACTTTATTGTGTCAAGTTTCAAGAAGCTAGCCCAAACCGTGTATGATATAGAGTTTGAACTACATTTGTCAATATAGAAGAAAACAGTGAAACCTAAAAATTAAAACTGTTACTGCAAACGAATGCTTCAACGTAGGAGAAAGAAACTTGAGCATCCAAGTGGGATTGGTGTACTGATCATTACTTGAAAGTATCATGAAGATTGGATGCAAAAATATATGTTGAGATTTCAGAAGACTCTAGTTTTTGGAAGTTTTGCAACCCCTTTCAATAAAAGTGTTATTCGCCAGTAACTGCTTTAGGCTACATCAAGAGGAAACAAACCTTAGAGATAGAACGTAGAACTACAGTATTTTGTCAAGTTTCAAGAAGCTAGCACAAACCGTGTTTGATTTAGAGTTCGAACTGCATCTGTCAATATAGGACAAAACAGAGTGAAACCTAAAAATTCAAACTGTTCCTGCAAACGAATGCTTCAACCTAGGAGAACGAAACTTGGGCATCCAAGTTTGATTGGTGCACTGCTCATTACTTGAAAGTATCATGAAGGTCGGAAGAAAAAATATATGATGAGATTTCAGGAGACTGTAGTTTTTTGGCAGCCTAACAACGCCTTTCATTGAATGTGTTATTCGCCAGTCTCTGCTTAAGGCTACATCAAGAGGAAACAAACCTTAGGGATAGAACGTAGAACTACTTTATTGTGTCATGTTTCAAGTAGCTAGCACAAACCGTATTTGATTTAAAGTTCTAACTGCATCTGTCAATATAGGAGAAAACAGAGTGAAACCTAAAAATTCAAACTGTTCCTGCAAACGAATGCTTCAACCTAGAAGAACAAAACTTGGGCATCCAAGTGGGAATGGTGTACTGATCATTACTTGAATGTATCATGAAGATTGGATGAAAAAATATATGTTGAGATTTCAGGAGACTCTAGTTTTTTGAAAGTTTGGCATCCCCTTTCAATATAAGTGTTATTCGCCAGTCCCTGCATTAGGCTACATCAAGAGGAAACAAATCTTAGAGATAGAACGTAGAACTACTTTATTGTGTCAAGTTTCAAGAAGCTAGCACAAACCGTGTTTGATTTAGAGTTCTAGCTGCATCTGTCAATATAGGAGAAAACAGAGTGAAACCTAAAAATTCAAACTGTTCCTGCAAACGAATGCTTCAACCTAGGAGAACGAAACTTGGGCATCCAAGTTTGATTGGTGCACTGCTCATTACTTGAAAGTATCATGAAGGTCGGAAGAAAAAATATATGATGAGATTTCAGGAGACTGTAGTTTTTTGGCAGCCTAACAACGCCTTTCATTGAATGTGTTATTCGCCAGTCTCTGCTTAAGGCTACATCAAGAGGAAACAAACCTTCGGGATAGAACGTAGAACTACTTTATTGTGTCATGTTTCAAGTAGCTAGCTCAAACCGTGTTTGATTTAAAGTTCTAACTGCATCTGTCAATATAGGAGAAAACAGAGTGAAACCTTAAAATTCAAACTGTTCCTGCAAACGAATGCTTCAACCTAGAAGAACAAAACTTGGGCATCCAAGTGGGAATGGTGTACTGATCATTACTTGAATGTATCATGAAGATTGGATGAAAAAATATATGTTGAGATTTCAGGAGACTCTAGTTTTTTGAAAGTTTGGCAACCCCTTTCAATATAAGTGTTATTCGCCAGTCCCTGCATTAGGCTACATCAGGAGGAAACAAACCTTAGAGATAGAACGTAGAACTACTTTATTTTGTCAAGTTTCAAGAAGCTAGCACAAACCGTGTTTGATTTAGAGTTCTAGCTGCATCTGTCAATATAGGAGAAAACAGAGTGAAACCTAGAAATTCAAACTGTTACTGCAAACGAATGCATCAACCTAGGAGAACGAAACTTGGGCATCCAAGTTTGATTGGTGTACTGCTCATTACTTGAAAGTATCATTAAGGTCGGAAAAAAATATGTGTTGAGATTTCAGGAGACTCTAGTTTTTTGGCAGCCTAACAACGCCTTTCATTGAAAGTGTTATTCGCCAGTCTGTGCTGAAGGCTACATCAAGAGGAAACAAACCTTAGGGATAGAATGTAGAACTACTTTATTGTGTCAAGTTTCAAGAAGCTAGCCCAAACCGTGTATGATTTAGAGTTTGAACTACATTTGTCAATATAGGAGAAAGCAGAATGAAACCTAAAAATTCAAACTGTTACTGCAAACGAATGCTTCAACGTAGGAGAATGAAACTTGAGCATCCAAGTGGGATTGGTGTACTGATCATTACTCGAAAGTATCATGAAGATTGGATGCAAAAATATATGTTGAGATTTCAGAAGACTCTAGTTTTTGGAAGTTTGGCAACCCCTTTCAATAAAAGTGTTATTCGCCAGTCCCTGCATTAGGCTACATCAAGAGGAAACAAATCTTAGAGATAGAACGTAGAACTACTTTATTGTGTCAAGTTTCAAGAAGCTAGCACAAACCGTGTTTGATTTAGAGTTCTAGCTGCATCTGTCAATATAGGAGAAAACAGAGTGAAACCTAAAAATTCAAACTCTTCCTGCAAACGAATGCTTCAACCTAGGAGAACGAAACTTGGGCATCCAAGTTTGATTGGTGCACTGCTCATTACTTGAAAGTATCATGAAGGTCGGAAGAAAAAATATATGATGAGATTTCAGGAGACTGTAGTTTTTTGGCAGCCTAACAACGCCTTTCATTGAATGTGTTATTCGCCAGTCTCTGCTTAAGGCTACATCAAGAGGAAACAAACCTTCGGGATAGAACGTAGAACTACTTTATTGTGTCATGTTTCAAGTAGCTAGCACAAACCGTGTTTGATTTAAAGTTCTAACTGCATCTGTCAATATAGGAGAAAACAGAGTGAAACCTTAATATTCAAACTGTTCCTGCAAACGAATGCTTCAACCTAGAAGAACAAAACTTGGGCATCCAAGTGGGAATGGTGTACTGATCATTACTTGAATGTATCATGAAGATTGGATGAAAAAATATATGTTGAGATTTCAGGAGACTCTAGTTATTTGAAAGTTTGGCAACCCCTTTCAATATAAGTGTTATTCGCCAGTCCCTGCATTAGGCTACATCAAGAGGAAACAAACCTTAGAGATAGAACGTAGAACTACTTTATTGTGTCAAGTTTCAAGAAGCTAGCACAAACCGTGTTTGATTTAGAGTTCTAGCTGCATCTGTCAATATAGGAGAAAACAGAGTGAAACCTAGAAATTCAAACTGTAACTGCAAACGAATGCATCAACCTAGGAGAACGAAACTTGGGCATCCAAGTTTGATTGGTGTACTGCTCATTACTTGAAAGTATCATTAAGGTCGGAAAAAAATATGTCTTGAGATTTCAGGAGACTCTAGTTTTTTGGCAGCCTAACAACGCCTTTCATTGAAAGTGTTATTTGCCAGTCTGTGCTGAAGGCTACATCAAGAGGAAACAAACCTTAGGGATAGAATGTAGAACTACTTTATTGTGTCAAGTTTCAAGAAGCTAGCCCAAACCGTGTATGATATAGAGTTTGAACTACATTTGTCAATATAGAAGAAAACAGTGAAACCTAAAAATTAAAACTGTTACTGCAAACGAATGCTTCAACGTAGGAGAAAGAAACTTGAGCATCCAAGTGGGATTGGTGTACTGATCATTACTTGAAAGTATCATGAAGATTGGATGCAAAAATATATGTTGAGATTTCAGAAGACTCTAGTTTTTGGAAGTTTTGCAACCCCTTTCAATAAAAGTGTTATTCGCCAGTAACTGCTTTAGGCTACATCAAGAGGAAACAAACCTTAGAGATAGAACGTAGAACTACAGTATTTTGTCAAGTTTCAAGAAGCTAGCACAAACCGTGTTTGATTTAGAGTTCGAACTGCATCTGTCAATATAGGACAAAACAGAGTGAAACCTAAAAATTCAAACTGTTCCTGCAAACGAATGCTTCAACCTAGGAGAACGAAACTTGGGCATCCAAGTTTGATTGGTGCACTGCTCATTACTTGAAAGTATCATGAAGGTCGGAAGAAAAAATATATGATGAGATTTCAGGAGACTGTAGTTTTTTGGCAGCCTAACAACGCCTTTCATTGAATGTGTTATTCGCCAGTCTCTGCTTAAGGCTACATCAAGAGGAAACAAACCTTAGGGATAGAACGTAGAACTACTTTATTGTGTCATGTTTCAAGTAGCTAGCACAAACCGTATTTGATTTAAAGTTCTAACTGCATCTGTCAATATAGGAGAAAACAGAGTGAAACCTAAAAATTCAAACTGTTCCTGCAAACGAATGCTTCAACCTAGAAGAACAAAACTTGGGCATCCAAGTGGGAATGGTGTACTGATCATTACTTGAATGTATCATGAAGATTGGATGAAAAAATATATGTTGAGATTTCAGGAGACTCTAGTTTTTTGAAAGTTTGGCATCCCCTTTCAATATAAGTGTTATTCGCCAGTCCCTGCATTAGGCTACATCAAGAGGAAACAAATCTTAGAGATAGAACGTAGAACTACTTTATTGTGTCAAGTTTCAAGAAGCTAGCACAAACCGTGTTTGATTTAGAGTTCTAGCTGCATCTGTCAATATAGGAGAAAACAGAGTGAAACCTAAAAATTCAAACTGTTCCTGCAAACGAATGCTTCAACCTAGGAGAACGAAACTTGGGCATCCAAGTTTGATTGGTGCACTGCTCATTACTTGAAAGTATCATGAAGGTCGGAAGAAAAAATATATGATGAGATTTCAGGAGACTGTAGTTTTTTGGCAGCCTAACAACGCCTTTCATTGAATGTGTTATTCGCCAGTCTCTGCTTAAGGCTACATCAAGAGGAAACAAACCTTCGGGATAGAACGTAGAACTACTTTATTGTGTCATGTTTCAAGTAGCTAGCACAAACCGTGTTTGATTTAAAGTTCTAACTGCATCTGTCAATATAGGAGAAAACAGAGTGAAACCTTAAAATTCAAACTGTTCCTGCAAACGAATGCTTCAACCTAGAAGAACAAAACTTGGGCATTCAAGTGGGAATGGTGTACTGATCATTACTTGAATGTATCATGAAGATTGGATGAAAAAATATATGTTGAGATTTCAGGAGACTCTAGTTTTTTGAAAGTTTGGCAACCCCTTTCAATATAAGTGTTATTCGCCAGTCCCTGCATTAGGCTACATCAGGAGGAAACAAACCTTAGAGATAGAACGTAGAACTACTTTATTTTGTCAAGTTTCAAGAAGCTAGCACAAACCGTGTTTGATTTAGAGTTCTAGCTGCATCTGTCAATATAGGAGAAAACAGAGTGAAACCTAGAAATTCAAACTGTTACTGCAAACGAATGCATCAACCTAGGAGAACGAAACTTGGGCATCCAAGTTTGATTGGTGTACTGCTCATTACTTGAAAGTATCATTAAGGTCGGAAAAAAATATGTGTTGAGATTTCAGGAGACTCTAGTTTTTTGGCAGCCTAACAACGCCTTTCATTGAAAGTGTTATTCGCCAGTCTGTGCTGAAGGCTACATCAAGAGGAAACAAACCTTAGGGATAGAATGTAGAACTACTTTATTGTGTCAAGTTTCAAGAAGCTAGCCCAAACCGTGTATGATTTAGAGTTTGAACTACATTTGTCAATATAGGAGAAAGCAGAATGAAACCTAAAAATTCAAACTGTTACTGCAAACGAATGCTTCAACGTAGGAGAATGAAACTTGAGCATCCAAGTGGGATTGGTGTACTGATCATTACTCGAAAGTATCATGAAGATTGGAAAAAAAAATATATGTTGAGATATCAGAAGACTCTAGTTTTGGGAAGTTTGGCAACCCCTTTCAATAAAAGTGTTATTCGCCAGTCCCTGCATTAGGCTACATCAAGAGGAAACAAACCTTAGAGATAGAACGTAGAACTACAGTATTTTGTCAAGTTTCAAGAAGCTAGCACAAACCGTGTTTGATTTAGAGTTCGAACTGCATCTGTCAATATAGGACAAAACAGAGTGAAACCTAAAAATTCAAACTGTTCCTGCAAACGAATGCTTCAACCTAGGAGAACGAAACTTGGGCATCCAAGTTTGATTGGTGCACTGCTCATTACTTGAAAGTATCATTAAGGTCGGAAAAAAATATGTGTTGAGATTTCAGGAGACTCTAGTTTTTTGGCAGCCTAACAACGCCTTTCATTGAAAGTGTTATTCGCCAGTCTGTGCTGAAGGCTACATCAAGAGGAAACAAACCTTAGGGATAGAATGTAGAACTACTTTATTGTGTCAAGTTTCAAGAAGCTAGCCCAAACCGTGTATGATTTAGAGTTTGAACTACATTTGTCAATATAGGAGAAAGCAGAATGAAACCTAAAAATTCAAACTGTTACTGCAAACGAATGCTTCAACGTAGGAGAATGAAACTTGAGCATCCAAGTGGGATTGGTGTACTGATCATTACTCGAAAGTATCATGAAGATTGGAAAAAAAAATATATGTTGAGATATCAGAAGACTCTAGTTTTGGGAAGTTTGGCAACCCCTTTCAATAAAAGTGTTATTCGCCAGTCCCTGCATTAGGCTACATCAAGAGGAAACAAACCTTAGAGATAGAACGTAGAACTACTTTATTGTGTCAAGTTTCAAGAAGCTAGCACAAACCGTGTTTGATTAAGAGTTCGAACTGCATCTGTCAATATAGGAGAAAACAGAGTGAAACCTAAAAATTCAAACTGTTCCTGCAAACGAATGCTTCAACCTAGGAGAACGAAAGTTGGGCATCCAAGTTTGATTGGTGCACTGCTCATTACTTGAAAGTATCATGAAGGTCGGAAGAAAAAATATATGATGAGATTTCAGGAGACTAGTTTTTTGGCAGCCTAACAACGCCTTTCATTGAATGTGTTATTCGCCAGTCTCTGCTTAAGGCTACATCAAGAGGAAACAAACCTTCGGGATAGAACGTAGAACTACTTTATTGTGTCATGTTTCAAGTAGCTAGCACAAACCGTGTTTGATTTAAAGTTCTAACTGCATCTGTCAATATAGGAGAAAACAGAGTGAAACCTTAAAATTCAAACTGTTCCTGCAAACGAATGCTTCAACCTAGAAGAACAAAACTTGGGCATCCAAGTGGGAATGGTGTACTGATCATTACTTGAATGTATCATGAAGATTGGATGAAAAAATATATGTTGAGATTTCAGGAGACTCTAGTTTTTTGAAAGTTTGGCAACCCCTTTCAATATAAGTGTTATTCGCCAGTCCCTGCATTAGGCTACATCAAGAGGAAACAAACCTTAGAGATAGAACGTAGAACTACTTTATTTTGTCAAGTTTCAAGAAGCTAGCACAAACCGTGTTTGATTTAGAGTTCTAGCTGCATCTGTCAATATAGGAGAAAACAGAGTGAAACCTAGAAATTCAAACTGTTACTGCAAACGAATGCATCAACCTAGGAGAACGAAACTTGGGCATCCAAGTTTGATTGGTGTACTGCTCATTACTTGAAAGTATCATTAAGGTCGGAAAAAAATATGTGTTGAGATTTCAGGAGACTCTAGTTTTTTGGCAGCCTAACAACGCCTTTCATTGAAAGTGTTATTCGCCAGTCTGTGCTGAAGGCTACATCAAGAGGAAACAAACCTTAGGGATAGAATGTAGAACTACTTTATTGTGTCAAGTTTCAAGAAGCTAGCCCAAACCGTGTATGATTTAGAGTTTGAACTACATTTGTCAATATAGGAGAAAGCAGAATGAAAATTAAAAATTCAAACTGTTACTGCAAACGAATGCTTCAACGTAGGAGAATGAAACTTGAGCATCCAAGTGGGATTGGTGTACTGATCATTACTCGAAAGTATCATGAAGATTGGATGCAAAAATATATGTTGAGATTTCAGAAGACTCTAGTTTTTGGAAGTTTGGCAACCCCTTTCAATAAAAGTGTTATTCGCCAGTCCCTGCATTAGGCTACATCAAGAGGAAACAAATCTTAGAGATAGAACGTAGAACTACTTTATTGTGTCAAGTTTCAAGAAGCTAGCACAAACCGTGTTTGATTTAGAGTTCTAGCTGCATCTGTCAATATAGGAGAAAACAGAGTGAAACCTAAAAATTCAAACTCTTCCTGCAAACGAATGCTTCAACCTAGGAGAACGAAACTTGGGCATCCAAGTTTGATTGGTGCACTGCTCATTACTTGAAAGTATCATGAAGGTCGGAAGAAAAAATATATGATGAGATTTCAGGAGACTGTAGTTTTTTGGCAGCCTAACAACGCCTTTCATTGAATGTGTTATTCGCCAGTCTCTGCTTAAGGCTACATCAAGAGGAAACAAACCTTCGGGATAGAACGTAGAACTACTTTATTGTGTCATGTTTCAAGTAGCTAGCACAAACCGTGTTTGATTTAAAGTTCTAACTGCATCTGTCAATATAGGAGAAAACAGAGTGAAACCTAGAAATTCAAACTGTAACTGCAAACGAATGCATCAACCTAGGAGAACGAAACTTGGGCATCCAAGTTTGATTGGTGTACTGCTCATTACTTGAAAGTATCATTAAGGTCGGAAAAAAATATGTCTTGAGATTTCAGGAGACTCTAGTTTTTTGGCAGCCTAACAACGCCTTTCATTGAAAGTGTTATTTGCCAGTCTGTGCTGAAGGCTACATCAAGAGGAAACAAACCTTAGGGATAGAATGTAGAACTACTTTATTGTGTCAAGTTTCAAGAAGCTAGCCCAAACCGTGTATGATATAGAGTTTGAACTACATTTGTCAATATAGAAGAAAACAGTGAAACCTAAAAATTAAAACTGTTACTGCAAACGAATGCTTCAACGTAGGAGAAAGAAACTTGAGCATCCAAGTGGGATTGGTGTACTGATCATTACTTGAAAGTATCATGAAGATTGGATGCAAAAATATATGTTGAGATTTCAGAAGACTCTAGTTTTTGGAAGTTTTGCAACCCCTTTCAATAAAAGTGTTATTCGCCAGTAACTGCTTTAGGCTACATCAAGAGGAAACAAACCTTAGAGATAGAACGTAGAACTACAGTATTTTGTCAAGTTTCAAGAAGCTAGCACAAACCGTGTTTGATTTAGAGTTCGAACTGCATCTGTCAATATAGGACAAAACAGAGTGAAACCTAAAAATTCAAACTGTTCCTGCAAACGAATGCTTCAACCTAGGAGAACGAAACTTGGGCATCCAAGTTTGATTGGTGCACTGCTCATTACTTGAAAGTATCATGAAGGTCGGAAGAAAAAATATATGATGAGATTTCAGGAGACTGTAGTTTTTTGGCAGCCTAACAACGCCTTTCATTGAATGTGTTATTCGCCAGTCTCTGCTTAAGGCTACATCAAGAGGAAACAAACCTTAGGGATAGAACGTAGAACTACTTTATTGTGTCATGTTTCAAGTAGCTAGCACAAACCGTATTTGATTTAAAGTTCTAACTGCATCTGTCAATATAGGAGAAAACAGAGTGAAACCTAAAAATTCAAACTGTTCCTGCAAACGAATGCTTCAACCTAGAAGAACAAAACTTGGGCATCCAAGTGGGAATGGTGTACTGATCATTACTTGAATGTATCATGAAGATTGGATGAAAAAATATATGTTGAGATTTCAGGAGACTCTAGTTTTTTGAAAGTTTGGCATCCCCTTTCAATATAAGTGTTATTCGCCAGTCCCTGCATTAGGCTACATCAAGAGGAAACAAATCTTAGAGATAGAACGTAGAACTACTTTATTGTGTCAAGTTTCAAGAAGCTAGCACAAACCGTGTTTGATTTAGAGTTCTAGCTGCATCTGTCAATATAGGAGAAAACAGAGTGAAACCTAAAAATTCAAACTGTTCCTGCAAACGAATGCTTCAACCTAGGAGAACGAAACTTGGGCATCCAAGTTTGATTGGTGCACTGCTCATTACTTGAAAGTATCATGAAGGTCGGAAGAAAAAATATATGATGAGATTTCAGGAGACTGTAGTTTTTTGGCAGCCTAACAACGCCTTTCATTGAATGTGTTATTCGCCAGTCTCTGCTTAAGGCTACATCAAGAGGAAACAAACCTTCGGGATAGAACGTAGAACTACTTTATTGTGTCATGTTTCAAGTAGCTAGCTCAAACCGTGTTTGATTTAAAGTTCTAACTGCATCTGTCAATATAGGAGAAAACAGAGTGAAACCTTAAAATTCAAACTGTTCCTGCAAACGAATGCTTCAACCTAGAAGAACAAAACTTGGGCATCCAAGTGGGAATGGTGTACTGATCATTACTTGAATGTATCATGAAGATTGGATGAAAAAATATATGTTGAGATTTCAGGAGACTCTAGTTTTTTGAAAGTTTGGCAACCCCTTTCAATATAAGTGTTATTCGCCAGTCCCTGCATTAGGCTACATCAGGAGGAAACAAACCTTAGAGATAGAACGTAGAACTACTTTATTTTGTCAAGTTTCAAGAAGCTAGCACAAACCGTGTTTGATTTAGAGTTCTAGCTGCATCTGTCAATATAGGAGAAAACAGAGTGAAACCTAGAAATTCAAACTGTTACTGCAAACGAATGCATCAACCTAGGAGAACGAAACTTGGGCATCCAAGTTTGATTGGTGTACTGCTCATTACTTGAAAGTATCATTAAGGTCGGAAAAAAATATGTGTTGAGATTTCAGGAGACTCTAGTTTTTTGGCAGCCTAACAACGCCTTTCATTGAAAGTGTTATTCGCCAGTCTGTGCTGAAGGCTACATCAAGAGGAAACAAACCTTAGGGATAGAATGTAGAACTACTTTATTGTGTCAAGTTTCAAGAAGCTAGCCCAAACCGTGTATGATTTAGAGTTTGAACTACATTTGTCAATATAGGAGAAAGCAGAATGAAACCTAAAAATTCAAACTGTTACTGCAAACGAATGCTTCAACGTAGGAGAATGAAACTTGAGCATCCAAGTGGGATTGGTGTACTGATCATTACTCGAAAGTATCATGAAGATTGGATGCAAAAATATATGTTGAGATTTCAGAAGACTCTAGTTTTTGGAAGTTTGGCAACCCCTTTCAATAAAAGTGTTATTCGCCAGTCCCTGCATTAGGCTACATCAAGAGGAAACAAATCTTAGAGATAGAACGTAGAACTACTTTATTGTGTCAAGTTTCAAGAAGCTAGCACAAACCGTGTTTGATTTAGAGTTCTAGCTGCATCTGTCAATATAGGAGAAAACAGAGTGAAACCTAAAAATTCAAACTCTTCCTGCAAACGAATGCTTCAACCTAGGAGAACGAAACTTGGGCATCCAAGTTTGATTGGTGCACTGCTCATTACTTGAAAGTATCATGAAGGTCGGAAGAAAAAATATATGATGAGATTTCAGGAGACTGTAGTTTTTTGGCAGCCTAACAACGCCTTTCATTGAATGTGTTATTCGCCAGTCTCTGCTTAAGGCTACATCAAGAGGAAACAAACCTTCGGGATAGAACGTAGAACTACTTTATTGTGTCATGTTTCAAGTAGCTAGCACAAACCGTGTTTGATTTAAAGTTCTAACTGCATCTGTCAATATAGGAGAAAACAGAGTGAAACCTTAATATTCAAACTGTTCCTGCAAACGAATGCTTCAACCTAGAAGAACAAAACTTGGGCATCCAAGTGGGAATGGTGTACTGATCATTACTTGAATGTATCATGAAGATTGGATGAAAAAATATATGTTGAGATTTCAGGAGACTCTAGTTATTTGAAAGTTTGGCAACCCCTTTCAATATAAGTGTTATTCGCCAGTCCCTGCATTAGGCTACATCAAGAGGAAACAAACCTTAGAGATAGAACGTAGAACTACTTTATTGTGTCAAGTTTCAAGAAGCTAGCACAAACCGTGTTTGATTTAGAGTTCTAGCTGCATCTGTCAATATAGGAGAAAACAGAGTGAAACCTAGAAATTCAAACTGTAACTGCAAACGAATGCATCAACCTAGGAGAACGAAACTTGGGCATCCAAGTTTGATTGGTGTACTGCTCATTACTTGAAAGTATCATTAAGGTCGGAAAAAAATATGTCTTGAGATTTCAGGAGACTCTAGTTTTTTGGCAGCCTAACAACGCCTTTCATTGAAAGTGTTATTTGCCAGTCTGTGCTGAAGGCTACATCAAGAGGAAACAAACCTTAGGGATAGAATGTAGAACTACTTTATTGTGTCAAGTTTCAAGAAGCTAGCCCAAACCGTGTATGATATAGAGTTTGAACTACATTTGTCAATATAGAAGAAAACAGTGAAACCTAAAAATTAAAACTGTTACTGCAAACGAATGCTTCAACGTAGGAGAAAGAAACTTGAGCATCCAAGTGGGATTGGTGTACTGATCATTACTTGAAAGTATCATGAAGATTGGATGCAAAAATATATGTTGAGATTTCAGAAGACTCTAGTTTTTGGAAGTTTTGCAACCCCTTTCAATAAAAGTGTTATTCGCCAGTAACTGCTTTAGGCTACATCAAGAGGAAACAAACCTTAGAGATAGAACGTAGAACTACAGTATTTTGTCAAGTTTCAAGAAGCTAGCACAAACCGTGTTTGATTTAGAGTTCGAACTGCATCTGTCAATATAGGACAAAACAGAGTGAAACCTAAAAATTCAAACTGTTCCTGCAAACGAATGCTTCAACCTAGGAGAACGAAACTTGGGCATCCAAGTTTGATTGGTGCACTGCTCATTACTTGAAAGTATCATGAAGGTCGGAAGAAAAAATATATGATGAGATTTCAGGAGACTGTAGTTTTTTGGCAGCCTAACAACGCCTTTCATTGAATGTGTTATTCGCCAGTCTCTGCTTAAGGCTACATCAAGAGGAAACAAACCTTAGGGATAGAACGTAGAACTACTTTATTGTGTCATGTTTCAAGTAGCTAGCACAAACCGTATTTGATTTAAAGTTCTAACTGCATCTGTCAATATAGGAGAAAACAGAGTGAAACCTAAAAATTCAAACTGTTCCTGCAAACGAATGCTTCAACCTAGAAGAACAAAACTTGGGCATCCAAGTGGGAATGGTGTACTGATCATTACTTGAATGTATCATGAAGATTGGATGAAAAAATATATGTTGAGATTTCAGGAGACTCTAGTTTTTTGAAAGTTTGGCATCCCCTTTCAATATAAGTGTTATTCGCCAGTCCCTGCATTAGGCTACATCAAGAGGAAACAAATCTTAGAGATAGAACGTAGAACTACTTTATTGTGTCAAGTTTCAAGAAGCTAGCACAAACCGTGTTTGATTTAGAGTTCTAGCTGCATCTGTCAATATAGGAGAAAACAGAGTGAAACCTAAAAATTCAAACTGTTCCTGCAAACGAATGCTTCAACCTAGGAGAACGAAACTTGGGCATCCAAGTTTGATTGGTGCACTGCTCATTACTTGAAAGTATCATGAAGGTCGGAAGAAAAAATATATGATGAGATTTCAGGAGACTGTAGTTTTTTGGCAGCCTAACAACGCCTTTCATTGAATGTGTTATTCGCCAGTCTCTGCTTAAGGCTACATCAAGAGGAAACAAACCTTCGGGATAGAACGTAGAACTACTTTATTGTGTCATGTTTCAAGTAGCTAGCACAAACCGTGTTTGATTTAAAGTTCTAACTGCATCTGTCAATATAGGAGAAAACAGAGTGAAACCTTAAAATTCAAACTGTTCCTGCAAACGAATGCTTCAACCTAGAAGAACAAAACTTGGGCATTCAAGTGGGAATGGTGTACTGATCATTACTTGAATGTATCATGAAGATTGGATGAAAAAATATATGTTGAGATTTCAGGAGACTCTAGTTTTTTGAAAGTTTGGCAACCCCTTTCAATATAAGTGTTATTCGCCAGTCCCTGCATTAGGCTACATCAGGAGGAAACAAACCTTAGAGATAGAACGTAGAACTACTTTATTTTGTCAAGTTTCAAGAAGCTAGCACAAACCGTGTTTGATTTAGAGTTCTAGCTGCATCTGTCAATATAGGAGAAAACAGAGTGAAACCTAGAAATTCAAACTGTTACTGCAAACGAATGCATCAACCTAGGAGAACGAAACTTGGGCATCCAAGTTTGATTGGTGTACTGCTCATTACTTGAAAGTATCATTAAGGTCGGAAAAAAATATGTGTTGAGATTTCAGGAGACTCTAGTTTTTTGGCAGCCTAACAACGCCTTTCATTGAAAGTGTTATTCGCCAGTCTGTGCTGAAGGCTACATCAAGAGGAAACAAACCTTAGGGATAGAATGTAGAACTACTTTATTGTGTCAAGTTTCAAGAAGCTAGCCCAAACCGTGTATGATTTAGAGTTTGAACTACATTTGTCAATATAGGAGAAAGCAGAATGAAACCTAAAAATTCAAACTGTTACTGCAAACGAATGCTTCAACGTAGGAGAATGAAACTTGAGCATCCAAGTGGGATTGGTGTACTGATCATTACTCGAAAGTATCATGAAGATTGGAAAAAAAAATATATGTTGAGATATCAGAAGACTCTAGTTTTGGGAAGTTTGGCAACCCCTTTCAATAAAAGTGTTATTCGCCAGTCCCTGCATTAGGCTACATCAAGAGGAAACAAACCTTAGAGATAGAACGTAGAACTACAGTATTTTGTCAAGTTTCAAGAAGCTAGCACAAACCGTGTTTGATTTAGAGTTCGAACTGCATCTGTCAATATAGGACAAAACAGAGTGAAACCTAAAAATTCAAACTGTTCCTGCAAACGAATGCTTCAACCTAGGAGAACGAAACTTGGGCATCCAAGTTTGATTGGTGCACTGCTCATTACTTGAAAGTATCATTAAGGTCGGAAAAAAATATGTGTTGAGATTTCAGGAGACTCTAGTTTTTTGGCAGCCTAACAACGCCTTTCATTGAAAGTGTTATTCGCCAGTCTGTGCTGAAGGCTACATCAAGAGGAAACAAACCTTAGGGATAGAATGTAGAACTACTTTATTGTGTCAAGTTTCAAGAAGCTAGCCCAAACCGTGTATGATTTAGAGTTTGAACTACATTTGTCAATATAGGAGAAAGCAGAATGAAACCTAAAAATTCAAACTGTTACTGCAAACGAATGCTTCAACGTAGGAGAATGAAACTTGAGCATCCAAGTGGGATTGGTGTACTGATCATTACTCGAAAGTATCATGAAGATTGGAAAAAAAAATATATGTTGAGATATCAGAAGACTCTAGTTTTGGGAAGTTTGGCAACCCCTTTCAATAAAAGTGTTATTCGCCAGTCCCTGCATTAGGCTACATCAAGAGGAAACAAACCTTAGAGATAGAACGTAGAACTACAGTATTTTGTCAAGTTTCAAGAAGCTAGCACAAACCGTGTTTGATTTAGAGTTCGAACTGCATCTGTCAATATAGGACAAAACAGAGTGAAACCTAAAAATTCAAACTGTTCCTGCAAACGAATGCTTCAACCTAGGAGAACGAAACTTGGGCATCCAAGTTTGATTGGTGCACTGCTCATTACTTGAAAGTATCATGAAGGTCGGAAGAAAAAATATATGATGAGATTTCAGGAGACTGTAGTTTTTTGGCAGCCTAACAACGCCTTTCATTGAATGTGTTATTCGCCAGTCTCTGCTTAAGGCTACATCAAGAGGAAACAAACCTTAGGGATAGAACGTAGAACTACTTTATTGTGTCATGTTTCAAGTAGCTAGCACAAACCGTATTTGATTTAAAGTTCTAACTGCATCTGTCAATATAGGAGAAAACAGAGTGAAACCTAAAAATTCAAACTGTTCCTGCAAACGAATGCTTCAACCTAGGAGAACGAAACTTGGGCATCCAAGTTTGATTGGTGCACTGCTCATTACTTGAAAGTATCATGAAGGTCGGAAGAAAAAATATATGATGAGATTTCAGGAGACTGTAGTTTTTTGGCAGCCTAACAACGCCTTTCATTGAATGTGTTATTCGCCAGTCTCTGCTTAAGGCTACATCAAGAGGAAACAAACCTTCGGGATAGAACGTAGAACTACTTTATTGTGTCATGTTTCAAGTAGCTAGCACAAACCGTGTTTGATTTAAAGTTCTAACTGCATCTGTCAATATAGGAGAAAACAGAGTGAAACCTTAAAATTCAAACTGTTCCTGCAAACGAATGCTTCAACCTAGAAGAACAAAACTTGGGCATCCAAGTGGGAATGGTGTACTGATCATTACTTGAATGTATCATGAAGATTGGATGAAAAAATATATGTTGAGATTTCAGGAGACTCTAGTTTTTTGAAAGTTTGGCAACCCCTTTCAATATAAGTGTTATTCGCCAGTCCCTGCATTAGGCTACATCAAGAGGAAACAAACCTTAGAGATAGAACGTAGAACTACTTTATTTTGTCAAGTTTCAAGAAGCTAGCACAAACCGTGTTTGATTTAGAGTTCTAGCTGCATCTGTCAATATAGGAGAAAACAGAGTGAAACCTAGAAATTCAAACTGTTACTGCAAACGAATGCATCAACCTAGGAGAACGAAACTTGGGCATCCAAGTTTGATTGGTGTACTGCTCATTACTTGAAAGTATCATTAAGGTCGGAAAAAAATATGTGTTGAGATTTCAGGAGACTCTAGTTTTTTGGCAGCCTAACAACGCCTTTCATTGAAAGTGTTATTCGCCAGTCTGTGCTGAAGGCTACATCAAGAGGAAACAAACCTTAGGGATAGAATGTAGAACTACTTTATTGTGTCAAGTTTCAAGAAGCTAGCCCAAACCGTGTATGATTTAGAGTTTGAACTACATTTGTCAATATAGGAGAAAGCAGAATGAAACCTAAAAATTCAAACTGTTACTGCAAACGAATGCTTCAACGTAGGAGAATGAAACTTGAGCATCCAAGTGGGATTGGTGTACTGATCATTACTCGAAAGTATCATGAAGATTGGAAAAAAAAATATATGTTGAGATATCAGAAGACTCTAGTTTTGGGAAGTTTGGCAACCCCTTTCAATAAAAGTGTTATTCGCCAGTCCCTGCATTAGGCTACATCAAGAGGAAACAAACCTTAGAGATAGAACGTAGAACTACAGTATTTTGTCAAGTTTCAAGAAGCTAGCACAAACCGTGTTTGATTTAGAGTTCGAACTGCATCTGTCAATATAGGACAAAACAGAGTGAAACCTAAAAATTCAAACTGTTCCTGCAAACGAATGCTTCAACCTAGGAGAACGAAACTTGGGCATCCAAGTTTGATTGGTGCACTGCTCATTACTTGAAAGTATCATGAAGGTCGGAAGAAAAAATATATGATGAGATTTCAGGAGACTGTAGTTTTTTGGCAGCCTAACAACGCCTTTCATTGAATGTGTTATTCGCCAGTCTCTGCTTAAGGCTACATCAAGAGGAAACAAACCTTAGGGATAGAACGTAGAACTACTTTATTGTGTCATGTTTCAAGTAGCTAGCACAAACCGTATTTGATTTAAAGTTCTAACTGCATCTGTCAATATAGGAGAAAACAGAGTGAAACCTAAAAATTCAAACTGTTCCTGCAAACGAATGCTTCAACCTAGGAGAACGAAACTTGGGCATCCAAGTTTGATTGGTGCACTGCTCATTACTTGAAAGTATCATGAAGGTCGGAAGAAAAAATATATGATGAGATTTCAGGAGACTGTAGTTTTTTGGCAGCCTAACAACGCCTTTCATTGAATGTGTTATTCGCCAGTCTCTGCTTAAGGCTACATCAAGAGGAAACAAACCTTCGGGATAGAACGTAGAACTACTTTATTGTGTCATGTTTCAAGTAGCTAGCACAAACCGTGTTTGATTTAAAGTTCTAACTGCATCTGTCAATATAGGAGAAAACAGAGTGAAACCTTAAAATTCAAACTGTTCCTGCAAACGAATGCTTCAACCTAGAAGAACAAAACTTGGGCATCCAAGTGGGAATGGTGTACTGATCATTACTTGAATGTATCATGAAGATTGGATGAAAAAATATATGTTGAGATTTCAGGAGACTCTAGTTTTTTGAAAGTTTGGCAACCCCTTTCAATATAAGTGTTATTCGCCAGTCCCTGCATTAGGCTACATCAAGAGGAAACAAACCTTAGAGATAGAACGTAGAACTACTTTATTTTGTCAAGTTTCAAGAAGCTAGCACAAACCGTGTTTGATTTAGAGTTCTAGCTGCATCTGTCAATATAGGAGAAAACAGAGTGAAACCTAGAAATTCAAACTGTTACTGCAAACGAATGCATCAACCTAGGAGAACGAAACTTGGGCATCCAAGTTTGATTGGTGTACTGCTCATTACTTGAAAGTATCATTAAGGTCGGAAAAAAATATGTGTTGAGATTTCAGGAGACTCTAGTTTTTTGGCAGCCTAACAACGCCTTTCATTGAAAGTGTTATTCGCCAGTCTGTGCTGAAGGCTACATCAAGAGGAAACAAACCTTAGGGATAGAATGTAGAACTCCTTTATTGTGTCAAGTTTCAAGAAGCTAGCCCAAACCGTGTATGATTTAGAGTTTGAACTACATTTGTCAATATAGGAGAAAGCAGAATGAAACCTAAAAATTCAAACTGTTACTGCAAACGAATGCTTCAACGTAGGAGAATGAAACTTGAGCATCCAAGTGGGATTGGTGTACTGATCATTACTCGAAAGTATCATGAAGATTGGAAAAAAAAATATATGTTGAGATATCAGAAGACTCTAGTTTTGGGAAGTTTGGCAACCCCTTTCAATAAAAGTGTTATTCGCCAGTCCCTGCATTAGGCTACATCAAGAGGAAACAAACCTTAGAGATAGAACGTAGAACTACAGTATTTTGTCAAGTTTCAAGAAGCTAGCACAAACCGTGTTTGATTTAGAGTTCGAACTGCATCTGTCAATATAGGACAAAACAGAGTGAAACCTAAAAATTCAAACTGTTCCTGCAAACGAATGCTTCAACCTAGGAGAACGAAACTTGGGCATCCAAGTTTGATTGGTGCACTGCTCATTACTTGAAAGTATCATGAAGGTCGGAAGAAAAAATATATGATGAGATTTCAGGAGACTGTAGTTTTTTGGCAGCCTAACAACGCCTTTCATTGAATGTGTTATTTGCCAGTCTCTGCTTAAGGCTACATCAAGAGGAAACAAACCTTAGGGATAGAACGTAGAACTACTTTATTGTGTCATGTTTCAAGTAGCTAGCACAAACCGTATTTGATTTAAAGTTCTAACTGCATCTGTCAATATAGGAGAAAACAGAGTGAAACCTAAAAATTCAAACTGTTCCTGCAAACGAATGCTTCAACCTAGAAGAACAAAACTTGGGCATCCAAGTGGGAATGGTGTACTGATCATTACTTGAATGTATCATGAAGATTGGATGAAAAAATATATGTTGAGATTTCAGGAGACTCTAGTTTTTTGAAAGTTTGGCAACCCCTTTCAATATAAGTGTTATTCGCCAGTCCCTGCATTAGGCTACATCAAGAGGAAACAAATCTTAGAGATAGAACGTAGAACTACTTTATTGTGTCAAGTTTCAAGAAGCTAGCACAAACCGTGTTTGATTTAGAGTTCTAGCTGCATCTGTCAATATAGGAGAAAACAGAGTGAAACCTAAAAATTCAAACTGTTCCTGCAAACGAATGCTTCAACCTAGGAGAACGAAACTTGGGCATCCAAGTTTGATTGGTGTACTGCTCATTACTTGAAAGTATCATTAAAGTCGGAAAAAAATATGTGT